>NC_077231.1:318699657-318927157 GCF_027887165.1 Monodelphis domestica
ATGAAGAGGATCCCTACTGTCAGAAGCCATTCTTTCCCAGCACAGCCCCAAAGCTTTGGGCTCAGGAAATGCTTTTGGAAGGAAATAAGATGATATCATCTTCCACTTGTGGCAAAGTTATTGATTGACCTGAGGGAGTCAAGTGTGGTGATGCCCTCCTGGAGGGAGTTTTGAAATAGTCTCCAATTTACATTTTTGAGAACTTTCAGGACAGTCTGTTTTGGGTTCCTTATGGAAGAGGAAGACAAATAACAGAGACCAAGAGACTGTGACCTTCATTAAAGTCATGTGTTTGCCGCCTTGACAGAATGGGATGCTATTGACATGAAATCACTGGCATTGTGATTACTTAATTCAATGAGACAAGTATTCTTTAGGCACCTACTTCGTGAAGGCATTCGGTGCAGAGAATACAGAAACAAAAAGAAAAGGGTCCCTGGCATCAAGCATCCTTATTGGACAGATAGAAAACATGCATGCACACACAAACAAGGAAATGCATGTTATGCACAAAGAGAATAGAAAGCAATATGGAATGGATGGAGAAGAGGTTCCTAGAGGGAGTCTTTGAGCTGAGCATGAAAGATTTTGAGAGGACCTGGAATGGAGGGAGAGGATACACACTGAAAGGAATTCTCTTTAAAATATTTTCTCTTGGGTTTGTCTTAGGCTAATTGGGATTTCTATAACATGAAGCTCCCATGAAGTGATAAGAGACTCCCTTCCCTCTATTGACAGAGCTGCCATCATCTGGGACAGGCCACCATCCCAATACATAGACCACTAGACCTAGAATACTTGCATCGAGGCAATACCTGCTGGTTGGTCTCTTTGCCTTAAGACTGTCCCCATTTCAGTCTATCCTCTACTGATCCTCTACAGCTGATGCAATGAACTGAAAATTAGAGAGGAACAGAGAAGACAGAAGTGGGTAAATGGGTAGGGACTAGACCCAAAGGATCACAGAAATCAACAGTTAACATTTTTGAGGGGTTAGGAAGTGGAGTATGGGACATTAAGTTAACTCCAAACAATTCAGCCAGTGTTGATCAGGCACCTTGTATATTGAAGGGCATTGAAGATAACAAGACCAAATTAAAAGTAGCCCCTGGCCTCAGGAAGCTTCCTTTCCTACTATAAAGCAACACCCAAGCAGATATTTTAACATTAGATAATTGGCACAGGAACACAATCTACAAGGGGCGTCATGATAGGCTTCTTGGAGAGGTAGCATCTGACTTGAGATCTCAAGGAAACTAAGAATTCAAGGGAGCAGATGAAGGAGACAATGAATTCCAGGGATAAGGGAAATCCTACGCAAAGACCTAGAGGTGGCAGATGATTTTTTTTTAAATTCTGTACTGTCATGTGACTTAAGTTTCTGTGACTTAAGGTGTAATAGATGCCACCCCAGATCTTTGAGGATTTTATTTTATCATTAAATTAATCACTCTCATTTATGGCAATCATGACATTTTTTTCTATCCCTTCCCTGTAGACACCCACTCATGGACCCTCAGAAAAGCAACTCCAGGTTTAAGGCAATCTGAGAGCAATGCCAATTCAAAACCACAGCTCATGTGTGCACTGGAGTGAGCTTACTTCTACCAGCCATTCAGATGACAATTAGATGACAAAAGAAAGAGCAAATCAAACTCTATGGGAAGTAAAGTGATAATTCAAGATGGTTCCATGCAAACAGAAGTGACTCTCTTCCAGGTTGCCTTAAAATCAAGTGGGGAAGCTTACATACAGAGAACACATGTAAGCATGGAGTTAGCTTGGAGATGGTCCATGTATGGAAATCCGTATGTCAGGGAATATTTGTGGAAAAGCAGATATTAGGAACCCCTCTTGTCGGGGCATACTCCTGGGCATATTTTTGGCAAAGGTACATAAATGACCAGGAAAATTCATGTCTCTCTTGCCACTAATATCCTCTGGTGATATCACCCGAGTTTCCTCTGCCTGTATCACATCCCCTTTTCTCCATGGAATATCACTTGTCCCTGATGGGCATTATATAATTTCTGCCAGGTGTCCTGTTTCTGCTTTCTGTCAAGATTTCTGTGCTTGGAGATTACATTATTCTCAAGAGTCACCCCAGCTGTTCTTCACTAAAAATCTTCTGGGCTTCGGTTTTTCAGAGTCTGTTCCCATTCCACCCACTAAAGCTACAAAGTCCCTCTGACACGACCAGAGTATTTTACTTTAAAACCACCATTGTTAGGCAATATATGAAAGAACAGAAGTCAGTAGAACATGTGAGGCTCTTTCATAACAGACTTTCTCTGGTGTTGATGTCAGATCCTTGGTCCCAGACAACTCTTTGACTTGGGATTAGAAAATTCTTGTAACTCCTGCTATACCCATGATTGTGACCATGTGAACCCAGTATTGATTTTGCTAACTGCCTTCCAAAAAGCAGCAAGGACTGTGTGGAGACCAGGTTGCTAAGGTGAACTTTGTTCCCAAGATCCAATTTGATTGTTACACAAATGAAACTAAGGAAGACAGGCAGATACCCCATTAGTGCCTTTATTTTGCCTTTCACCCACCCAAAGCCTTTCATTCTTGTACTGTAATGAGTGTTTATTAGTAGGTATTCTTGGACACTCTAACCCTGATTTTCTATAAAATTGTTCCCCTCTGCTCTATTATCCAACCTTGTGACTATTTACAAAATCCCCCTGACGTGTGTCCAGAGAATCCTGTGTACCTTTGGCTTGGCACAGACCTGCCCTTATTTCCCTGGCCAGAGGTGGACTTCTCATTTACCCAAGAAGAAAGTCATTTCAAGAGACTCTGGCCTGGAAAGAAAGTGCCAAACCAATTTGTATTCCTTCCCTTGCTTTTCAAGGGACTTCTGCCTATTTCAGGTTATTTCCTCTTTCAGTCTTCTGTTCCTTGTGGGCATTTTCTCTTCCCAAGCTGTGGAAGTTGGCAAGGAATTTGTTGGAAAACGCTGGCTCTGTCCAAGAAGGCATTGAGCTCCAGGAGAACAGGGGATCTCTGGGCAGTAATCCCTGTTGTCCAGGCCTGTTTGTGAGGAAGTTCCTAGAGAGAGAACTGTCAGCCCTGAAGTGCCTGGGCACGAAGTAGGTGGTCTCCTCTATTCATTAGCTCTGTTTGGACAGGCAGGATTCTGGCAACAAAGAAGTAGCTGAAAAAGAGAGAGACTAGAGAGCTGGAGAAAGCTCTAGGGTTAGAACATGGCTTTGAGTGTTTCCAGTCATAGATAAAGGACCTGACTGCCTCTGAATGCCGTCTTGCCTCTATCTTCCTATTTAAAAATCAGCAGAGACGTAAGGACCCCAACAGTACATAGATAATGGATATAACTGATTCAGTCAGGCTTTTGGTCAGCACTCACCGCAGGTTATTACTGGGGTTTTTGAACTCCTAAGGTGTAAATTCCCTCCACTGGTACAACCCAACAATTTATTGGTAATTTATCATCTTAAAGACTTGAGGGGCTGGGGGCCTCAGGGGAGAAGTGATTTGTCCACAATCATAAAAGCAATTTGTGTCAAAGGGAGGACTTGAACTCAGGTATTTCTGCCTCCCATATTTAGCCATATGTCCATAAGACTACATGATTGGCTTGTTTCATATAGTTAGAAGCATGATGGTGGTGCATCTTTCAAGCAAATCCTCTTATATCTCTGATTTTAAACATATACACACCAAACATTTAGGGGCTTCAGGGATTTTTCTTGTCATCCTCATCCAATGGAGGAATGCCAAGTTATTACAAAGATCGATCAAATGTCTCATCACCATTAGATGCACTGAGAGGCACTGGGACTTGGTGGCTAGATCTGGGTTTTACACCTGCCTTTGACATACTGATGGTGTGACCCTTGGCAAGTCAACTACTCAGGGCCTTAAGCAACTCTCTCCAGAAGCCCTAGATGAGCTGTTTATAAGCCTAAGGAGGTCGAGTTTTCCTTCCATGTAATTACCCCCATGCAGAAAATCCCAGATACAAATCCTGCCATACTTTCCCAGCTCTCAAAAGCCTCATTGGATGATAGAATTCTTTTCTCAGGAAGAAGATGCATCCATCTCTAATTCCAAGACATTATTCCATTTCCCATTTGTGTTAGGATTCATTGAATATGGACTGTCCTTGAAGCAAACCAAAAAATTAAGAAATGTATTGTTGAAGGAAGAGAAAAAATGGAAAATAAAAGTTTAATATTATTGAAGAGTTTACATTCCCAAGTCAATTTTCTTACTCTCTCTCATTAAATTTAGAGCATATTCTTTAATACAAAGGATATATTGGAGAAATGCAGCATTTCATAAAGAACATTCTTTCCCCCCTTTTTTGGGTGTGTTGGATTATCCATGTTTATCGATGGTTTCAAGTTTCTAACTAAAAAAAACCCTTTTTTAAGCAACAGATAACAATCTCTCTTTATAAAACAACAAACCAAAAAAAAAAAGAATTCACTAAAGTCACTAAAAACCAGACCTTAATGTGGGGCCCATGGGTTAGCCAGCTATTTTACATAACTAACAATTATCTACATAATAATTCACAGATATTTGGCTCTTCTGCTTCCATTGACTTATTTGAGTCCTTCAACCAACCTGGGATATAGGTTTTGCTGGGATTATTATCATTTCCATTTTATAAATGAGGAAACCGAGGGTTTGACTTGCCCGTGGTCCCACAGATAGACAGGGTCAGAGGAAGGCATCAAAGGCCAGCAAGTCTCTGTGGTCTGCAAGCCCAGTTCTCTCTCCTCTAAAGAATACAATGTCTTAGTGTAAAACTAGGAGCCCTGAGCACCTTGGATCCCAAGTCATTCTTCACAACTTACTCTTGAGGCCCCCATAGCCACCTAAGGATTTCTCCCTTCCTTTCCGGCTGACTGACCCATGAAAAGAGTGGACCTGACTTTAGTGATAGTTAAGAGAGAGTAATGCGGAGTTATGCCATCAGTGCTTGTCTCCCTCTACTCCAAAGGGCCTCCATGCTGATTGAGAAGTCAACCAAGATGGACATCTGTAAGTCATTATGTCCAGTTAATGTGTATATTTGGGTGAGACAATGAAACTTGTCATTCTGGGCCTGGGACTCTGCCAGTTCCAGGGAAGCTAATGGACTTGTAGTCTATTATCTCACAGTGGGGAAACAACTGTGGGTTACCCACCATGAATAAAAATACCCATTTGGGTTATTCCCAGACCGTTCAGGAAATGTAAACTCAAGCCACCTCTGAAGCTAATATGAGCATCTGGGGACCAGAAACTGGCCATGATGTAAAGACTATGCAACAGAGACCAGGTGAAGATATCTACCTCTATGCTTCAATGGTCTTTATATTACCAACAAGTAATCAGGCACCCAGGATATGTTATGGGAAACCAGGAATGGCCCATCTCAAAGGGTTGCTAACATACTGGTGAATTTTCTAGTGATTCTGGTGGTATCTTTCTCCTCTCATGCCACTACCCTCTCCCACCATTACTTTGTATTTATTTGGCATGTTTCTGCATGTGTGTACATCAACATCTTAAAGGGTTAACAAGGTAGGGTCCCTTTATGTCTGTCTGAAGTTAGCAAGGCTGGTCCCTGAAGGACTAGCACATAACCCATGGCCACACCTTTGGGCTTAGTAGCACCTGAACCAACTTGGGCTTTATTAGAGAAACCAAGGTCACCTCTGCCACATGGTAAGGTCTCCCAGAGTTGACTTATGACTAATAAAATGGCTTAGAAAAGTCCTGCCTATAAAATTCTTCCTTGCTCAGCACCAGCGTTCTCTCTGTAGTAAGTTCTTTCTCCCCGACGACTCTACTTCATGTCATAGTCACCTTCCCACCAGATACCAAACTCAACCATAATGAACCGTAGGGTATTTTTGTGCCAATACCTACCTCAATACTATGTGGAGGTCACTGAAGGCCCAGAATCACAGTCATCATTATTATAAAACCAAAGACCTTGAAGGAACCCTGGAAATCATCTAATCTAGTCTTCTTATTTTATATATGAGGAGACTGCAGCTCAAGGAGGTTACTTTTTAATTAGTTTTGAGACTACTCAGTTCTATATTCTTCAATGCTTTGGTGGGTCCATGATGTAATCCATGTGGGGACTCCTCTCACCAATGTGAATCCCAATCCCACCACACCACCTCCTCCTGTTCCATTTTTGCCCCTACCCAAAATGCCACTTGTTAAATTAATGTACATGGATTGTCTAATCTCTATATATATTTGCCCCCTTCTCTCTACTCAACCACTTTTCCTCTAATTCCCCACCTCCAAAGTGTGGGAGAAGGTGAACCCTCTGGGGGGTAATTTAATGAATTTTTCTTATTGTATTATGGGCTCATATATTTAGAATGAATTCCTGACATAAGTCTCAGACTAAGAAGAAACTGTCCTACTTTTGAAGATCAAAGAGGAAGGAGAGACAATGACTGTCCTTTAAGCAATGTTACCTTTTGAACCTTTCTCAAGGTCATTTCAATCTGTTAGTGAATCCATGATCTAAGCCATGGGAGTTCAGCCTCCACTAGTTGAGATCTCAACCAAGTCACATTTCCCTATTGTCCCATAGATCTTCCCTGGAAAGTTGAACTAATATTCAAAACTAATGCCTTTACATTGTTTTGTAATTTATGGGTTCTCTATCCAGGTCTCAAGCTGCCCATCTGCTATATCCCCCTTATTCTATGATGATCCCACCTCCATTTACAATACTACCCAGTGTCTGGTAGGAGCTTAATAAATGTTTCCGAATTGATTGTCATCGTGCCTTTTCTTGTATGCCACTTTGTCATCTCTCATGTCAAAATCATCACCAGAAATATGGCACCATCTCCTTGGCTAGTGATCTATGTGACTTGCCACTCCCCTTTGTACCATTTCCAGTTCTTTAGAGAGTGATATCACAAGATCTTTTCACCCTTGAGCATGGTTGGGAGAACACAGAATGTTTAAAAACATAGTTTTATTTGGGACATTCTTGGATTTTTTTAAATGTATCACACAAGTTCTCAACTGCAACCCAGCCTCTCACTCTTATTGATTTTTGATCTGAGCTCATTTCTCTTGGCAGGCTCTGATGGACCAACTCCAGTGAGCTCACTCTCCAATAGTTTAAGCATCATAGAGAGGGGAAGAAGGCAAGATTTTTTAATAAACTCTCTGCCCACTTCTTCCACCATCATTTATGGAGCCCACCACACCCCACATCTGTGGAGGGACAGGACTTGAGGGACCTTCCAAGCATTGCCCAATATTGTTCTGGGAAGTGAAACTCCTTTAGAGATATGATATTGCTTCAAAAAAGAAGGAAAGACGCATTTTGTGATGCCTTGAACATGGGCTACAGGGGAAACCTTTAACTCAATAACATACAAACCCAGTGAATTAACATCTATCTAACACAAGGGACTACCCTGAGCACCTGATCTGTGTCCTGAATGATGCAAAAGTAAAGAAAAGATGTATTATAGGTCTGGCAAACAGCTTAAGCAAAAGCATGGCAGTGGGAGGTGGTGATCCAGGCTAACAGAAGCAGATGGGGGTGGGGTACAATGGATAGAACCTGGACCTCAAGTTAGGAGGGTCTACATTAAGATCTGACCTCAGACTCCTACTATCTGTATGATGATGGGCAAATCACAAGTTCTCTCTTCCTCAGTTTTCTCATACTCATTATCATTCTTACCTCCCAGCAGATGGGAAGATACAATAAAATAATCTTTATAGAGAGCTTCACAAACCATAACATGCTATATAATTGCTAGCTATTTTTATTATAATCTGGAATGTAGAATTTTTGAAAGGGATGCAGGAGAGTCACTAAAAGACTCTTTAGAACAAGTCTCAAAAAGTAGATGGGGATCTGATTGTGTAGGACCTTGAATGCCAGGCTGAAGGGTTAGTATTATAGCCCATAGACAATGGGGAACCATTGAGGAGAGGGAGTGATATGGTCAGACATATTTATAAAAATAATTATTCTGGGAAAGGAAGGAAGGAAGGAAGGAAGGAAGGAAGGAAGGAAGGAAGGAAGGAAGGAAGGAAGGAAGGAAGGAAAGGTAGAAGGAAGGAAGGAAGGAAGGAAGGAAGGAAGGAAGGAAGGAAGGAAGGAAGGAAGGAAGGAAGGAAGGAAGGAAGGAAGGAAAGAAGGAAGGAAGGAAGGAAGGGAGGGAGGGAAGGAGGGAGGGAGGGAGGAAGGAAGGAAGGAAGGAAGGAAGGAAGGAAGGAAGGAAGGAAGGAAGGAAGGAAGGAAGGAAGGAAGGAAGGAAGGAAGGGAGGGAGGGAGGGAAGAAAGAAGGAAGGAAGGAAGGAAGGGAGGGAGGGAGGAAGGAAAGATGGGAGGGAGGAAGGATGGAAGGAGAAAAGAGAGAAAGAAGACCTTGTCCTTCATAAAGACAGACACAGAAACCAGCTCAGTTTGGAGGCTTACACATGGCATAATAGAAATAGGTTTTGCTTTTGGAGCATGAGGACCTCGATTTGAAACAAACTACTTTGTGACCTTGGAAGAATCAATCTACATGAGCCTGGGTTGCTCAGGTGGTTAATGAGGGATGGGGGCTCCTGGAGAGATGACATCTAACGACCTGCTAATCATAAATCTGGGCCCCCAAATGGAGAGAGAGATAAGATAGCTCCTTTCATCTCCCTTTTGATGCCTTCCCATCATCCTTCTTTAACATGGTGGTGCTGGGAGTGTTTTCAAAGACAATCATACAGGTTTTGCTAGCTTTGATTCAGAAGGTCTTCTTTCTCCCAGCTTCTCCATCTCACCCTTCCCCCTTTACCCCATACTTCCTTTCCGAAAGTTTCAATTGGGCCTTGGGGAGAAGTGATTATTCCCCAAGTGGGTCTACTTACAGATGTCTTTCCCTAATGTCTGCATTAGGCCTTCTCCTCCCCAGGCTGTCTAGGGTGGGAAGTTGTTTCAAGGTGCTCAACAATAGGTTTCTATAGGAAATGAATCCCTGCTGCCTTTGCCAGAGATCACAGCTTTAATTCCTACAAGGCAGGGCAGGATCTTTCCAAGCTCAATGCTCAGATTGAACACTTCCATGTTTCAGGCTCTGTGCTAGGTACTGGAGATATAGAGAAGCAGATATGACTCCTAGGCACCCCGAGCTTACAGTCTAGTTGGTGAGACAAAACCCTTGGATCTTGGATCCTTTCAGTGGGGATGTTCCCAGCAGCCTCTCTATGCCTGCCTGGCCTGGAGGACTCCTGGCCTTCTCTTCCAGTCAGTCAGACTTCTGGAACCTTCCCCTGGGTGTCTTGACATTTCACTGGTCCCTTTGCAGCACACAAGCTGTCCATATTCCTACTGGCTCACTTTCTCTTCTACCCTAAAATGACACTCTGAAGGTTCTCAGTGGTCTACAAGATAGAGCACTGGACCTGGAATCAGGAAGACCTGTGTGAACAACTAGCCCCAGATACTTACTCTATGTTTGACCCTAGATGGATCACTTAACCCCCTTTGTGTCTTAGTTTCCCCACCTGTAAAACAGAATAATAATAGCACTTATTAACCAGGGTTATCATGAAAACAAATGAGATAATATTTGTAAAGAGTTATATAAATGCCAGCTATTCTTCACATGCCTACTCTTGCACCAAGTCCTCCATTATGGCCACTCAACTTTCCAAAACAAATTTTGGAAAAGATTTGTGTATTGTGGGGCAGCTAGGTGGCTCATTGGAGAAAGTACCATGTTTGGAGATGGAAGTTCCTGGGTTCAAATCTGGCCTCAGACACTTCCTAGCTGTGTGACCCTGGGCAACCCCAATTCCCTGGTCCTTATGATTCTTCTGCCTTGGAACGTACACACAGTATTGATTCTAAGGTGGAAGGTAAGAGTTTGTCTGGTTTTTTAAAATCATGTATTATCTTGGTGATGGACTATGAATGTGTTCTGTGCACCAGGGGAGGTGAGTCCAGAGAGGTTCATCTTCAGGAAGCTAGTCACTTTGAGAATTCTTGACCAATGGTAACCCATGAAAAAAAGAACCCAAGCAGAGTACAATAAATGATACAAAATACCAATTGGAAAGAGGCTCTAATCTAGAGTTATAAATTCCCTGTTTGGATCTTTGTTCTGATGCTTACCATCTGTGTGATGTTGGCCAAGTCCTTTTACCTCTCTGAATCTCAGTCTCTTCCTGGATAAAATGAGGTTCTAATGAATGACCCTTAAATTCCCTTCTGGTTTTAAATTTGGAGAGTCAGGAACAGCTGGCAAGTGCCCAAGAGGAGGGAGAAGTCTTCAGTGCTCCAGGCAATACCTACAAGTAGTTGGGTATACTGGCCCCTCAAAATAGCCTGACTCCCTGATTATAAACACAAATGCAGTAATCATGTGTTCTGTGCGAGGTCCAGGACTCAACACTGGGAATACGAAGAACAAACATGACACAGTGGGGTTCTGGAGAGATTTCTGTCCAACTGGATGCACGTAACAGGTGTCCAGGCAGGCAAGAGGAGGCAGGCCAGGAGGAGGAGAGGCAAAAGGAGAACCCAGAGGAAACCCCCAGAGCTGTTGAGTCAGAGGCAGCTGACAGGGTTATGGTTTTGTTTTTTGTTTTTTTTTTTTTTGCTTAGATGATAGAGGGAAGGAGATTAATGTGAGCTAATGCTCAACTGGCAGATTGGAAATGGTCCTAAATAAAGCCAGGCTAAGAAGATTGGGCTGCATTCACTTCAGAGCCAACTGGGAGGGTATGTGGGCATAAGAAATGCACTCATTATAGCTTTATGGCTGGGAAGTGGCATGAAAAGAGTTACGTTTTCAGAACATTATCTTTGCTTTGGGACAATCATCTTCAAAGGTGTGGGTGGACTGAGCTAGAGAAAGTAGAGACTGGAAGTAGAGAGAGGAGTTAGGAGGCAGAGCCATGGTCTAGAGGAGAGATGAGGGCGTCTTGAAGAAGGGCTGGCATCCTGGCAATGGCAGTGAAGAAAATGATGGCAAGCATCAGGTAGAAGTCCAAGCGATGGAAGTTAGCAGATTAAGAGAAGTGGCAAAGATGGCTTTGAGATTCTGAACATGGGTGATGGATGGAGGACAAGGGGAAGAGGAAGGCTTAGGGGGGAATGAGGATGAGCTCAGTTCATTCTTTCATTCAATGAAGTTCTGGAGGGAACAAAAACCCCCACTTTCGAAAACCTTATATTTAATGGAGATGAAGCAATGAGCAGATAGGTTAGTAAACACACAAATTGGGGAAATCAATTTAAAATTGTCAGAACTGCAGCAGAATCCAGAAAAGCTCATGTAGGAAGTGATACTTGAGCTCAGCTCAGCCTGAAAGGAAGCTGATGATGCTAAAAAGCAGAAAAAATGATTCTATTCATGGGACACAACTTGTGCAAAGATTTGGAAGAAGGGAATACCAGTATGATGCCCAGGAAGACAAATTCAGCAAGCTATAAGCCAAAGGGACTGAAATTCAAGGGGCACCTCTTTGCTTGATATTTAGATTGGGGCAGCCTTTGCACCTAGGGGAGGAGGGATTCCACCTTCTTATGTCATGAAATCCTTGGGAAATCTGGTAAAGCTTAGGAACCCCGTCTCAGGAAACATATGTGTGTGTGTGTGTGTGTGTGTGTGTGTGTACACATATATACAGCCAGTGCATTTTAATATTGTTCAGCCTTGGTCTTACCATATCTGAAATGTGGTGTTTTTAGGAGATATCTATGTATATATATATATATATATATATATATATATATATATATATATATATATATGATATATATATATATACGATATATATATGTGATATATATATATACGATATATATACACATATACATACATGTGTGTATATGTATATATATATATATACATAATGTATTTATAAATTATAAATACAAAGGCTTTGACAGGCTGGCTAAACCTTGTGAGGGTAGCCATCAGGTCGCCGACCCCTGGTGAACCAGGGCTTTGCTCACCCAGCATGTGAAGACTGCTTTGGCCGAACAGGCGGAAGAAACCAACAAGAAGGTTCAACAGCTGAGAGGGCAACGCAGCAAAGCACTGTGGAGTGCTTAGGGCGAGTTGGAGCACAAAAGACAACAAAAATCCACTGCAGCTGAGGAAGTCTCCAGGTGTAACGATTTTTCCTGCCACTGGACCCAGGCTTCCAACGCCAAGAGAGTGGGACTGTTTCTGTGCATCGGCTTTTCCACTTAAATCTCCTTCACACACAAGTGTCTTTGTGCAATAAACGCACAAAGACAATCGTCTTTCTCGGTTACCGAGCGACTACTATACAAGTATTTATAAAGTAATTAAAGGAAAAGCTAAATTTCAGCTAGAGGTAAAGGACACTAAAGATGCCTTTTTTGCCATCCACATTTTCAGACCCCTGAAATCTATACAGGGACTTGCTAAGAGCCCCCAGATTAAGGGTCCCTTGTATAGAGGCAATAACCAAGGAGAGGGGATGATTTCACTCAGGGAAAGAGTTGAGAGAGCTGTGGATGATTAACATTTAGGAACTGGAGGGAAGAGGAGAGACAGTAAAGGACAGAGTAGACAAGGAGCAGGAAGCCAGGAAGTAGATTCTCTGTTCTTAGATTTAGGACCAGTAGGGACCTGAGGGACATTGAGTGCGAGTCATTTTATAGATGAAAATATAAGTTTGGAGGCGAAATAGCATGCCCAAAGTCACAAAGAAGTAGAAGAGAGGGGTTGATCCTGTGTCTTTTTATTCCACACTCAGTGTTCTCTCCCAAGTTCTACATACCACTCCCCTTACCCATGCAGAATCCCCGTTTTTATATAAATAAGTATATGCATATCTATATACACAGACATATTGTGAATCGATATCACAGTATATATTTGCAGTCTTGGGTGTGCATCCACGAGTATTGGAGGTGGGATAGACGAGTGTGGCATGTATTGAAAATGTAGGGATTAAAATTTAGGGGTTTGACTAAATATGAGACTTCTAAAGTAATATTGTTGTCATTGGTTAAAAAATAATATAGCTCAAGTCAAGTGACTTTTAGTAGCTTTTATTTACAAAGAGGTGGAAAGAATGAAAGTAGAGAAATGTAAGAAGAGGGTAGAGAAGATGTCTAATCTATCACACAAAATGTTTCTCTGGTGTTTGGCTCAACCCTGGCAAGGCTCATTAACCCTTAGTCAGAGGACCTGGTGATGTCTTATACAAAGGCTCCAGCAATGCAGCCTCCTCCAGGAGAAGGAGGCCTTCCTGGAACTAATCTCTCCAAAAGACAGGAAGGGAAGGCCAACTACTCACTCACCCAAGATGAAGTCCAAAGGAGAAGATCTAGGAGCAGTCCAAGAGCCAAGGTCCCAAGTCAAAGCTGAGGTCCAAGTCCAAAGCCACCTCCAAGAGGAAAGTCACCAGCTGAAGCTCCAAGTCAAAGATTCAAGCCGAAGACCCCCTGGATATGAAGTTCTGAAGTCCAGGATTTGTTTATAGTTCTTTTATAGTCCTGTCCCTTCCTCTCTTAAAAGGGCCAATTACAGCTTTCAAATTCCTTAGCACTGCTCAGGGGGGTAGTGTCTGTGGGATCCACTTCTCATCCTCTGAGGGTGTAAACTCTTATCAAAGGATTCACAAGTTTCTGAAGTTGTCACCCATTTTAGTAAAATGACTTGGGAACTCTCTTACTTAGTGTTAAGAAGGAGTGTTTAAGTTTGGGTTGATTAATCTAAAAATAGACAAAGAGAATAAAGAATTCCCTTTTACAAAATTCATCTTCTGTCTAATTATTGCAAATGCTTAACTGTCCAATTTTAGAATGTCATCCAGATTCATTTCTTGAAGCGTTGAGAGTTCCACAAGTTCTTAGATCTCCATTGTGTCGGTGGTAGGTATAATTGGATCCATCCTAGAAGTGGCCACAGAATCTTCTCCCTCTGATCTGTCTTATACTCTCTGAATGGGTTACTTCAGGCTAACAACCTTCAGTATGACCTCCTGGGATATACTCCATTGTTTCCACCACCTTTTCCTTTATGAAATTTATCCTGAATTTTATGCAGACAAATGGAAGCCTACGGGGCCTCCGTCCAGGAAGAGGAGTGGTCATCTCTGGCCTGGTTTCTATAGCAATCACTTAAAGGCATTAAATTCAGCAGGAAACTTTCTCTGGAGGAAGAGCTGATTTGCAAGATGGAATGGTTTGACATCTCCAGGAAATGGGTCAGAGCAGAAGGAAAGAAAAGGAGATATGAATACCCACATAAAGTAAACTTTCCAGCCTTATAATAAACAATCAGAAGCTAGCCTTTGTCTGACAAAAATAACTCCCCAGTCACCTGCCCACTCTGGGCTCCGTTCTTTGTTCCAAGAGGGATGTATAAGTGTGTGTGTGTGTGTGTGTGTGTGTGTGTGTGTGTGTGTGTGCACTTGCATATGTCTGTACACATATACCCAAACACTGAGGAAAATATATGGACATATATGGATATTTATGTAGTTCTTATCTCTTGGAATCAACTATATATATATAGAAACATATACATACACACACATATATATTTATATTTCAACCATAATACAGTGAAAGAACAATGATTTGAGAGTCTAAGGACCTAGTTCAAATACAACTCATAGCAATAATAATCATAATAGTAACTAAAAATTTTATTTCTTCTATGTGCCAAACACTATGACAATGTCATTATAAATATCTTATTTGATCCTCACAACAATCCCAGAAGATAGATGTTATCATCCCTATTTCACAGATGAAGAAATTGAGGGAAACAGAGGTTAATTGATTCACCCAGGCTCACACAGCTTCTTAAGTGTCTGGGGCTAGATTTGAACTCAGAACCTTATTACTCCAGGCCTGATGTATTCTATTCATTGCACCATCAGATGACTACTTATTATTCTTCAGTCTCTTGACTCTATGCCTCATTTATACCTGGCTATCCCTCAACCTAGAAGACCCTCCCTGTGCACCTCTGCCTCCTGGCTCTTTGGTTTCCTTTGAGAATTTGTTTACCTCCCACCTTACACAGGGGCCATTCCCTGCCCACCCTCATCTTCTACTGCTAATGCCTTCCCTCCTGTAACCATCTTGTAAGCACATAGTTGTTTATATGTTGACTCTCCCATCACAGGGTTATTAGGGCCAAATGACACAATTTTGTAAAGTATTACACATATAGAAAGCTTAGTATTATATTCTTTCAACTTGGGTCCATCCCACCAATCCCTCATAAGTCCTCATTCCAAACCTCACTCTCAAAACTGGAAAGGTACAAGTTTCCCCTGATGAGCTCTATTGTTAAAGCCCTAAAAGACAGTTATTAGAAGTCTCCCTTGGGGTGCTGAAAGACTGTCTGCCCTTTGATCCAGCCATAGCACTGCTGGATTTGTACCCCAAAGAGATCATAAGGAAAAAGACTTGTACAAGAATATTCATAGCTGCACTCTTTGTGGTGGCCAAAAATTGGAAAATGAGGGGATGCCCATCAATCGGGGAATGGCTGAACAAATTGTGGTATCTGTTGGTGATGGAATATTATTGTGCTCAAAGGAATAATAAAGTGGAGGGACTCCATGTGAACTGGAAAGACTTCCAAGAACTGATGCAGAGTGAGAGGAGCAGAACCAAGAGAATAATGTACACAGAGACTGATACACTGTGGTACAATCGAACATAATGGACTTCTCTATTAGTGGCAATGCAGTGATCCTGAACAATTTGGAGGGATCTATGAGAAAAACCACTATCCACATCCAGAGGAAAAATGGTGGGAGCAGAAATACAGAAGAAAAACAACTGCTTGATCACATGGTTCAATGGGGATATGATTGGGGATGTAGACTCTAAATGATCACTCTATTGCAAATATTAATAATATGGAAATAGGTCTTGATAAGTAATACATGTAAAACCCAGGGGAATTGTTCTTTGGCTATGGGAGGGGGAGGAAGGAGGGAGGGAAAGAACATGAATCATGTAACCATGGAAAAATATTCTAAATTAATTAAGTTAATTTAAAAAAAAAAGAAGTCTCCTCTGGGGTCTAAAAACATCCAGAGACCCAGAAAGCAGGATTTGATTCCAAACACTGACAAAGAACAAAAAACAGGCAGAGAATTTTTTTTTGGGGGGGGGCAGTACTGTTTTTCACTCTGATAGACTTAGAGAAGACTTTTTGAGTGAATTAATTAGAACTGCCTCCTTCAATCAGTCACAGTTACTGTTGTGAGAGATGGAGTTATTTCCCAAAGAATTTACAGAAGAAGAAGAATTCTCAGAACCAGAGGGGGAAATGCTGAGGGACAAAACATGAGAGGTAGATCAAGAATGCCTTTTCACTACAGTCCTCAGGAGCAAAGGGAGGAATGAGTTATGGCAGAGAAGTGAGGTGTGAGTGTCATAGCTCAAGAACAAAGTAGAAGACTCGGGATGAGGAAAGTTCTTTAAAAATTCCCCAATATACCCGAAATGCCTCTATTATAGAATTAGCAGTTTGAGTAATGAATGAAATGTTTTCAGTGAACCATATTCTGCCTTAACCAAAAGGGAGCAGAAGAAATGAGTATAAATGTAAAGTTCTACAGAAAGCCTACCTTCTATTTAAATGTTGGGAATTTTTCTAACTAGGGGCTCAGAGCAACGGTGACTGAATTCATAACTATCTGTCAAAAATACTCTCTAAAAACCAAAGAACTCTATCGAACTCGTGAGTTATTCTATTTCTCCCCCTCCAAGGTTAAAGTGAACTAATATTTGGGGTGGGACATTAAAACGTTAAACGCAGTCTCAATCAGCATTTGGACTTCACAAATGGAAGAAAAACCAAGAACAGTCCATCCAGCTGCCATTCTTCAAATTCAAAAGTAGAGACAAAAAATAGTTTGAACTTGGGTAGTGGGTATTTAACTAGTGTCCAAGTGGATGAGGATGGACCTTGTCAAAATAATCTTCCAATTTGGGGCAAATCTAAATACAATTAAAAATACTTTCCATGAAGCCATCGGTTTGGAGATGCCTATAAATTCTTCTCCCCAAATCCCATCACTTCCTGAAGTTTCTTCTTCTAGAACTTTCCCTATGTGTTCAGGCACTAAACAGGTCTGGAGCTAGCATAGGCTTAAATGCATTGGGGGGAGGGGGTTGAAGGATTTTCTTTTTGAATAAATATCAGCAGTGTTTGAACTTAGGAGCAGAAGGAATTGAAAAGTGTAAATAGAATGTGGAGAAATATGGCTAACTGCAGCCAACAAGTGAAAAGCCCAGCATGCCCAAGTACATGATGGGGAAGCCTTGTTTTACTCCCAAGTGACTGCCTCTTTCCCTCTCTCTGCTTCCACTAATAGACTGGCGGCTTACTAAGGAATTTTAAAATATATGCAATTAACTGGGACAGGAACTTGATCATGAAATTAGAACTTCAACCTCCAACCCATTGTTTCCTAACTCAAGTACAGCCCAATTGACTGTGAGTTTGAACACATCCTTTAAGTTCCTCCATTCTTCCCTTGTGTGAAAATATATTTTAAAGATTAGAAGATGAGATTATGTTCATAAAGGACCTCATGTGAGTTTGGGAATATAGTCAAAAGTGAGAAAGGGAGGTCGAGGGAAAGAATCATTCATTTCACATATTCCAGTCTAAAAGTGAGAAGCGTTGGACTCTTTCCTTAAAGGTAACTTTGAAAACAGGGACAGGACATTTCAAGAAATGTTCAGTTCAGTGGAGAACCATTTTCCAACAACCTTCCCTACTATCCCGAGTATTCGTGCATTCTCTCCTTTGTGAATTTTATTTGCCTTCTATATTCTCTGTATTCTTTCTGCATATGTGTTATATCCCTGCCCACAATAAGTGGGCATAAGTGTCAAGCACATATGAGGTGCTAATTAAAACTTGTTGAATTGAACTCAAGTGACCTTAAAAGTTTACAGACAATAGAAGCTTGGTCATATCTAATTCAATGGAACAAACATTTATTTGCCACTTTCTATGTTCCAAGGACTCCCCTCACTGTAGTCCCGTGACGTTGTAGTCGTTTCCATATTTCCATGTTCAGCTCCTTACCAAAAAGGAATTAAATCCCAAAGTGGGGCGACTGTCAGGAAATGGACGTTCTCATGTTGGGGCTGGGGTGGGGGAGGTGGTATGGTCTTATGTAGCAAGAGTCAAGGAAGAACTGGTGAAGAGCCCTCTGGGAGGTTATTGGGGTTCATGCAATGTCAGTAGGACATGAGAAATGCCTTCAGAAATGTGGGCTAAACCTCCTCAGGGGGGATTTGTAGCAGGTTATGGGCAAAAGTCACACAAGATAAGCTATTATGTGAGAAGAAGGAAGTGAACCAAATAGCTTAGATTTAAATCCCTGTTATTACCTCCTTCAGGGACTCTCACTATGGGAGTGGGAAAAGACCTGGGCTGTTCCCCTCCAGATGAGATCTACATGATGTCAATCATCCATCCTCCTGGGTCCTTTCCATGTATTAGGACATATTTGTGTTAGAGTTAGCAGAGGCTCAGAGCTTTCCTCCATAGCTAGTGTCCAACGTGGGATTTGAACCCCCAATTTTCTGATTCCAGGGCCAGTTACTATACTCATTAAAGCTCGCTGCTTCCTTATCCCAGGATCTTCATGTATGTATGAGTCTACACTGAGCAGTTTCCAGAGGAAGCCTGAGCCTGGAGGCTTCATAACTTTAGCCACCAGAGAAATTCACTAACTTCCCTGAAATGCCTTCACTCGGAGTCTATTAGCACCACTAGAAATGGAAGAGAAGGATTATTAGCAGTGACATATTTGTTTAACACTAGATAATGTGCCCAGAGATGATGCAATCATCAGCTAATGAAAACCCTCCGTTTTCTCTAGGAACATTGGAGAAGAAAATAGCTGAAGACTAACAACTCTATCCTAGGAAAGCCTCGTATTATTGCATTAAGCTGTCTGATTGTCATGCACTGCACATTTTTCCATCTACAGTTTTAAAATCTCTGGACAGCTTCTTCCACAAGTGAGAGTTTCTATTTTCCTGTCTTCCAAAAGCTTTTAAAAAATTCTTTACTGAGGAATTGCTTGTCAACTCCAGAAAGGGGGAAGAAAGAGGGGAGGGAGACAACAGGAATAATGGAACCATGGGGAAATTTTTAAAATTAAATTAAAAATTAAATTAAAATTAAATTAAAATTAAATTAAATATGAAAAAATAAAACTGAAGGATAACAAAATTCTTTACTGACATATGACTTTTTATTATACTTACCAATGTGATGACTGTAATATATATATATGTATATATATATATATATTTTGGAGTCAATTTTATTTTATTTCATCAGTTTAGAATATTATTCTTTGGTTACAAAAATCATATTCTTTCCCTCCCTCCCCTCCACCCACCTTTCCCATAGCCAATGCACAGTTTCATTGGGTATTACATGTATGACTGTAATATATTAAAAAAATTACCTTCCATCTTAGAATCACTACTGTGTATTAAGGCAGAAGAACAATAAGGACTAGGCAATGGGGGTTAAGTAACTTGTCCAGGGTCACACAGCCAGGAAGTGTCTGAGGCTGGATTTAAATCCAGGACCTCCCATCTCCAAGCCTGGCTCCCTATCCACTGAGCCACCTACCTGCCTCTTGCAGTATTCTTTTTAGTTTAATTCAAAAAACATTAAGCACCAATTAAATACCAGACTAGATGCTAAATGCAGGTAATAACAGATAAAAACAGAGTATTTCTGCTCCAGAAGAACTTCCATTCTGCTGGGTGAGGGGGCATGACATGCATTCAAGTAGTCAATGGTATGTCTGTATATGTACAAACCCAAAATATATCCAAAATAATTTTTACTGGAGTCCACTAATAATTGGAGGGATTAATCAAATCGTTTTAAAATTGTATTTGTGCTAATCAAGGGGAGTTTTACTGATTAGATCATAGCATCCAATGCACCCTTTGAAGGTGACCCTAGTCCAACTTTCCCTTCCTCCCCTCAACTTTATAAAAGCTGAACTATATCTTGTTTACACCATTTTGTAAATTGTATTCAAATGTAGATCAATGAACTGAGTATATAACCAAAAAAACAACAAAAACTAGAAAACCAACAAATTGGAATCCCTTATTAGCAAAATAGAAATCTATTGAATTCAAACATTTAAAGAAGAATAAATTCCAATATTACATAAACTGTTTGAAAAAGAGGAAAAGAAGAGGTTTTACCAAATTCCCTCTATAACAGAAATATATTCTGGATATTTGAAACAGGGAAAGTCAAAAAAGAAAAAGAAAACTGGAGTCCAATATTTATTTATTTGGTGCCATGGCGATCAACCTACCAAAGAATTTCTTTATAGAGCTAGAAAAAATGACAACAAAATTTATCTGGAAGAATAAAAAGTCATGGACTTCAAGAAAATTAAAAGGGTGGGGGAGCAGAAAATAAATGGGAGTACCAGTACCAGATAACAAACTATACTAGAACATCAGTCATCTAGACAATTTGGTACTGGTTAGGAAATAAAGAGAAGGAATGGATTAGGTACACCAAATATAGAAGCAAATGGACACAGTAGGCTAGGGTTTTATGATCTCCAAGATCCCAACTATTGAAGCATACAATTACTATTCTCTGGGGGGGAAAGTGAGAAAATTCAGTCTTGCAGAAACTAGCAATAGACCAATATCTCACAATATGTTCCAAGATAAGATACAAATAGATACATCATAAACAAATTAGAGGAACTAGGAAGAAGTTAGCTTTCAAATCTGTAGATAGAGGAAGAGATCATAAACAAATAAGAAGCAGAGTATCACAGAAAGTAAAATGGACAATTCTGATTACATGAAATTAAAAGATACGTGCACAAACAAAACTAATGCAGCCTACATTGGAAGAGAATCAGAGAAATGGGGAAACAATCTTTGTTTTTCAAAGTAAAATAGACTTTGTTCTCCCTTTGTCCTCACCTCTATCCCTCTCTCTTTTTCTCCCCCCCCTAACAATGACAACAACATAACAAGACATAAGTGTATCAAAAAGGTATTAATTACCTGTTGCAGGAACTTAGTTTGTATGTTCCAAAGCAATATCCCTACCTGATGAAAGCCTCATTTCTAAGATATGTAGGAAGTGGGTTCAAATTTATATGAATGAAATATAAGCAAAACAAATTGAATTAGCAGTTTTCAGAGGAAGAAATCCAAAGTATCGTTATCCTTATAAAAATTGTTCTAAATCACCAAGACCTACAGAAATGCACATTTTTAAAAGT
The DNA here is from genome assembly GCF_027887165.1 of Monodelphis domestica. NCBI lineage: Eukaryota > Metazoa > Chordata > Mammalia > Didelphimorphia > Didelphidae > Monodelphis > Monodelphis domestica. The sequence goes on from NC_077231.1 coordinate 318,720,931, forward strand.
CTGAAGTTCTGCCTCATACCCATTAGCCTGGCAAAGAATCACCTCCAAAAGGAAAATGGTAAATGCTGGAAAAACCATGGAAAAACAGGTAGATACAATGATGCACTATTGAAGGAACTGTGACTTGATCAAGCCATTTTAAAAGTTATTTGAAACTGTTCCAAAAAGTACTCAACAGCACAGGCTTTTTGATCAATTCATACTGTTACTCTTACTAGATCTTTACCCCCAGAGGAAAGAGGAAATTGACCCATCTGTAAAAAATAGTTATAGCAGCTCTTTTTATGATGGCAAAAAACTGTAAACTGGAGATGTCCCCATCAATTGACTGAATAAGTTATGCTATGTGAATGTGACAGAATACAATTGTGCTATAAGATGTGATGATAATAGGAAAGGTTTAAAGAAATCTGGGAAAACAGACACAGAGGTGTTTCCTTACCTCTAACCTAAATTCACCACTTTGAAGTTAGGGCACCATCACAGACTTTTTTTGTTTGTCTAATTTCAAGGTTTCTTTTTTTTTTTTAACCACTTCATGGACACATGAGGACACACAAAACACAAAATGTCAGAGATGGGATACATCTGAGCTTCCTTACTTGATCTGATAGGTTTCACATTCTACCCAACTTGGGATGTACCACAAATCTCTGTTTAAGCAGCCTCCTTTATATACAGCATCCCCAGTACAACCCTTGTGTCTTACGCAGCTCTCTAGACAGATGTTTGCCTTTGCCTCTTGACAAATTCTGAGGCAACACACCTGAGATCCTATAAAGCTGATTCAATAGGTATTTATTCAGCACCTCACCTGCTTTGTGCCCAATATCTGCATTGCCCTAAGGATATAAAGACCAAAAGAAAGCTCTGGTCTTGTGGTATTTACATCTTACTGGGGGGAAGAAGTGTCTAACATTTACAATTATTAGGAAAAATGAAATACTTACAAAGTAAGTTCACACAGCCAGTAATTCATTCCTCAGATATATCCTGTTATGTTGTTGTTGTAAGGAAAAGGAGGAAGAGGAGAAGGAGAAGGAGGAGGAGGGGAAGGAGGAGGAGGAGGGGAAGGAGGAGGAGGAGGAGGAGGAGGAGGAGGAGAAGGAGGAGAAGGAGGAGAAGGAGGAGAAGGAGAAGAAGAAGAAGAAGAAGAAGAAGAAGAAGAAGAAGAAGAAGAAGAAGAAGAAGAAGAAGAAGAAGAAGAAGAAGAAGAAGAAGAAGAAGAAGAAGAAGAAGAAGAAGAAGAAGAAGAAGAAGAAGAAGAAGAAGAAGAAGAAGAAGAAGAAAAATGGAGGGAGAACAAAGTCTATTTTACTTTGAAAACCAAAGCACTGTTGATCTTGACAGAGATGGATTTTACAGTCTTTTATTCAGTTAGCATTCAGTCACATTTCCTTTTGAAGCCACAGAGGCATGAGTACAGTGCTTCAGACTAACACTAGCATTACAATATAAATCTAATATTCCTTATTAACTATTCTGCTCTTCTTGACAAATGAATGTTGGATGGACTGGATAATTCCATTTAAAGAGTTTGTTCTAGGAAAAACAGCATGCCCCAGATGAGTGAATCCCTGGAACTGACTGGAGGCTGTAATGACTTGGAATAAGGTCCAGATTGCCTTTGTGTTTGGGCAAATGGGATTAATGCAGGGAGGACTCCCCAACTCCCTCATTACTACTGATCATGATGGATTGCACTTGCCCTGAGTCTGATGGCTTGTTAGACAGATATGGAAGCCTAGGACAGATGAGTCTGAACTGACCATGTTGTTCCTTCTCTTTGTCTGAAGAGCTCTCATAGGAAAGGATAATACTGATTTTCTCTTGGAATGATGCTTATCATCATAGAGACCTAGCAAATTTCCAGGTATTTTCTCATGAGCTTTGACTATGTTGATAAGCAGAGCTGAGACAGAAAAGGCAAAAATTTAGATCACTTTCTGCCTCATTGGCATCAAGTTAAAATACTGTCACAGTGACCAAGAAGAGGGTCTAGACACTCAGAACTGTTTACAAGGAATTTTATTTCATTTTGAAATAGCCCATAGCTTCCAAGTCCCATCTGGAAAGCTTAATTTTCCAGGTCACTGAAGAAAAAGGCATTTTCAAAGACTTCTAAAGAGCTCTGAGCATGGTAGAGTTTCTATTCTGGCTGCAATCCTCCAGTGGGGATCTTTCTGGATCTGACAGAGAAGTACAATTAAAAAAATAGATGCTTAGCTACCTGGACTGACCTAACCAGGGCGCCTTAGGCTAACTGTCTGGAATCCCTTGGTTTTCTTTAATCTGACTCTTTTTTTTATAAAGCCTTGAACAACAAACCGTCATCAACTCACACTTACTTCCCTGTTCTGAACCTCCATGTTCTTTATCTTATGCCTTTTATTGATTATTCATCATTTACTATTCTCAGCATTATGCACATATATTCATATCTCCAAACCTCAGAGTTTCAAGGTTGATCTCAGGGGCTACCTCCTACAGGAAGTCTTTCTGTACTTCCCTCACTGTTTGTAATCTCCCTCTCATCTCAAATTACCATTTGTTTACCTGCTATATCTCTTCCTAGTGAATAAAATCTCCTTGAGGATTAAGACCATCTTTCCTTTTCTCTGTTTCTATAGCTCTGACAAAGGATGCCTCTATTTTTCCAAAACTCTTCTTTCTCATTTACTGAATCCAGTCAGTTGCAAAGTCTAATTGACTCCACCTCTAAAACACCCCTCATATTCATCCCTGTCTTCAGAGTAACCCCACCTACTCTTGCAGATGGTAGTCATGGTTCCCCAGATCTGACATGGAACCAATTCTTTCTTCTGGCAGGAAATTATTAAATAAAATAAATCAAAAGTTGGGATGTGGGTACACTTGGGTGATACAAAGATCTTCCCTCAGATTGATATTTATCAAGATCATGTTATCTGTCCATCTCCCACATTCTCTAATCTCCTGGAGCAAAAGCTCTGGACTCATGAGTCGCTTCCAGAAGTGCCTATATTTCTATCCAGAAAAGAGGAAGCAGAATTTCAATGACCTTTACTTTTCCAGACTGTGAGTCTTTGGGGCTCAGCCAAATGACTTTTTGGTTGCGATTCCATACTAACCAACCCATTTGAGCCCTTGGATTCTTCTGGCAGACAAATTTCTGATCATATTTTCTTGTTCCTAGGCTAATGCTCCGCTCTGGAGTCTAGTGAGATGGAAAAGAGGCTGCTGATATATGACAGATGCCTACTAACATGGGTGAGGCTGGAGGAGGGATGATAGGAAAAGACATCTGAGCAACTTCTCCTTATCTCCTTTATCCCACCTTCTGCATGAGGACAAGGGAACTAGAGCTAGAGATAAATCAGTAAAGTGATAAAGCTTGCCTCATTTCAGGGGCTCCCTTGTGAGTCAGTAACATAAGACAACATTGACATGGTTCTTTGGTCTCTTGAAGGAGGAAGAATGTATCTTGCTGTGAAGACAAGGCCTAAACTTGTGATAGGAATTCCCGGATGAGGAAATTCCTTCTGTCTATGCAAATTGGCATCTTCTCAGCAACTTATCATCTTAGAGGCGCCTCCAGCATTTAGTGGTTAAGTAACTTCCCAGTTTCACACAGTCAGTACGTATGCAACGTGGGACTTGAACAGAGCTCTTCTTGGCTCTAAGGGCCACTCTCTAGTCACTCCACCGAGTTGCTTTGCAAGAGGGTACATGAAGCAGAGAAGAGAAGCCTCAATCTTGAGCCATGAGAATATGGGTAGGAATCCCACCTTAGATACACAGCTGACTCAAAGATTAGTTCATGTAAAATATTTTTGCCAACCTCAAAGGGCTACAATAACATTCAATGAGTTGAGTTTTGAAGTTGTTTTCTAATATTATGGCTCATAATTCCCCACCAGTATATTCCGGGGTCACACTTACTGTGAATTAGAGGAAGTTTCAACTTTCTAAAGTTCACAACATCATTTTTTAGTCAATAGATAAGGGAAGAAACTCAGGCTCTCTTGTTCCTCCCAGTGATTCTCAGATATCATCTGGGGGTGATGTACCCACCACTAGGTATTGTTGTTGTTGATATTTGACCTTTGTTTGAAGAGGACCGATGGCCTCAACGGATGATGCCTAGGCTTGTACATAAATTGGATTTAAGGGAGGTAGAATTGCACAAAGTCATCAGCCTCATCTCTTCCAAAGTCATCAAAGTCCAGTGGCAAGACAAAAGTCAGGTGGTGATGGTCTGGATGCAGTCGATGCCCTTGGTGACATCTGGTCAGGCTCTAATCAATTATCAGTGGCTTAGATTTGGGAGGGGGTGGGAATTCCCTTCCATTGAAAGGACCTCGGCCTTTCTCCCAGAGATGCAAAATTCTCCCCTCGGGTTATGGGTCATAATGCCAAAGGAGCCTGGGACTCACAGGGCTGCCTGGGAAAGGCCTTTGGTTTAGGGTTGGCTGGTTTGTTTTTAATTCTTTAGATTTAGATTAAGAAATCACCTTGGGTGAAGTGTAGGTGTTGTTGTTGCTCTCTTTGAATTGAATTTGTTCCACATGCAAAGGCCACGCATGTATGTGTTGGTTATTGGCCCATTTGTGCAACGGGTTCTAACAAAGAGTTTGGCAGAATGGCTCAGGCAGATGTTCTTTCCTAAGTTCAGACATTTTCTGACGGACTTTACTTTTTTTTGCCTGAACTTGCCTATTGGGAAGAAAGAGAATGTGGTAGAAATGTGCTCCAGTAAGCACATGTTTATTTCAAAATGGCGGTCTAGTACTCAGTGCACAACTCAAGGAGGGTGGTCACACAGAAGGGAAGATTATGGGTTCTGGAAGGACTGAGTGGTCAAAGATTTGAATGGTGACATTTCTCTACTCATTAGGTTCTTGCTCTTCCTTACACCGGACACTCCATCACCTGACCCCAGGTTGTTGCACTGGCTGTCTCCCATGCCTGGACTGCTCTCCCTCCTCTGCTCTACCTCTTTGCTTTCCAGGTTTCTCCCAAGACTCAGCTCAAACAGTACCTTCAGAAAAGGGCCCTTCCCCATCACTGACACCCCCCTTAGTACCTTCCTCTCCCAGTGCCTTCCCCTTTGATATGGGCTTCCATCTCCTTGGAGAATGTCTTATCTATGCCTGCCAAATTTCATACTGCTTCTCTCTTTGGAGTGCCCTCTTCTTGAAGGTGGGGGCTGTTTGTCTTGTCTTTCTTCAGATCCTCTGCCTGATAGCATACATGCCTGGCACATAGCAGGTGCCTAGTCAATATTTGTTGATTTTCAGCTTGATGCTTAATTAAGGACTATAAAGACACTTGCCTGATTTGGTGGGATCCTGAAAAATCATTTTCACACATGGACACACATGAGTGAATCCATCCAAATTCCTGTGGCCATTGGAATATTTGGATGCTTCTCCCATGACCCCTAGTACTGAACCCCCACCCCGTACACACACATTGAGTTTGAGTGAGCTCCAGGGAGTCACCACACGAGTGACACTTGCATGGGTGACTCATCCCTGGCCTTGGCCAATCCATATTTCAAAGAGTCCATCAGCTTAGGCACTTGTGTGGCAAACACCAGAGAACCAAAAACAGGGATGGGTTTATTGTATTCAAGATATTTTTAATCTTAGATTTCCCATTGCCTCAGAGAGGCAACATGGAGTCAGGAAGAACTGGGTTCAAATCCTGCCTCAGACATTTAACAGCTTTGTGATCATGGAGAAATGAGTCCATCTCTCTGAGATTCAATTTCCTCATCTGTTAAATGGGATAAGAAGACCTATGGAACGTACTTCAGCATACTATTGCAAGTCTCATATGAAGCAATGCATGCAAAGTGCTATATGAATATCCAATATAATCCAGCAAGCATTTATTTAATACCCATTGTATTTAAGGCATGTGCTCTGTGATGTGGCTCCATGAGCAAAACAATCCCTGCCTCAAGGACCTTACAGCTTATTAAAGTTGGGAAGACCTGAGTTCAAATCCTGCCCAGACGTCAGCTAGATGTGTGAGCCTAGGCAAATTATCTCTATAAGCCTCAGTGTCTCCATTTACAAAATGGGGGTAATGATTACATGAATTTCGCAGAGTTGTTGTAAGGATCAAATGGAATAATTTATGCAAAGCACTTGGCAGAACTTAAAGTATTAGAACTAAGTTGCAGAACTAAAACTGTTAGCTATTATCATTATCATTACTACCAGAATTTCTATTATTATATGAAAACAAAGGGGTGAATATATAACCTCATGCCTGAGGAGGAGAGAGAAAGTGCCAATAATTAAAGTATTCAAGAAAGTTCTTTTAAGAGAAATGGCCCTGGAGCTTCCTCCTATTGGACCGTAGTCACTTCTATTGTTGCTCTTGGTGTTGTTTCCACACCCCACACACAAGAGAATCAGAATGAAAGGAGTTCTCAAATTGGGGTTTAGTACCTGCATGCACTGGGAGAGTTTCAGTGAGACTAGAGAGAAGATGGGTATCACAGGTAGACTCTGGAAATCGAAGAGACACAGAAACTGTTACATGTTGCTGGTTTTCTCATCTTTATTGGTCCAGACCCCAATCCTGACATTTGGGAACCCCAAAGAAACAGCTGAAAAGTCACCTTCTCATTCCACAGGATCATGGGTTTAGAGCTAAGAGGGCTCATGGAAGCCACTGAGGCCAATCCCTTATTTTTTCTACATAAGGAAACTGAGGCCCCCAGAGGCTCTATGATTTGCCCAGGGTCACACAAGTAGCATCAAAGGTAGGATAAATAGGATTGGACTTGGGCTTACAGTCTTCTTACTTAGAGGAATCCCTTCCATTGTAACAAGGGTCACAACTCTCTCTTTCTCTAACTCTGGGTCCTCCACTGCCCCGTCCCCATTCCTTTACCTGGTCCTTCTCATCTCTCTACAGTTGGTTCCCAGATCTGAGCCCAGATGACATCTCTCTCACCCCTTTCTGCTCCACATTACCTCCTGGATGACTCACCAGCCTTTCACACACAGGAAGTCCAAACAAAACAAAACTCCTCCTATGCAATGAGGCAGTTGGCCTAGGTGACTTCTCAGGGCCCTTTTACTCTGGAGGTCTCAGTTTCCCCTAGTTCTCTGAGCCCATGACTGCTGCGATCTTCCCTCTGAGTTCCAGGAAATTTAATTTCCATATTTCTGTCAATCTCATGATGGCACATAAGACTCAAAACTTCTGAGTCATCTTTCCCTCCTTCCTGTCTTCCTCCTGCCCCCAAACATGTCCAGTCAGCTCTCTAGTCCTGCCAATTGTTCTTTCCCACCATCACACACACACACACACACACACACACACACACACACACACACACACACACACACACACACACACGGAGTTGTCCCTTCCTTTCGTTCTGGGAACATCAGCACCTCCTTCAGACTTTTTGTTATTTAATCATTTTTCAGTCATGTACAACTTTTCTTGACCACATTTGGGGTTTTCTTGGCAAAGATACTGAGATGATTTCCATTTCCTCCTCCTGTTCATTTGACAGATGAGGAAACTGAAGCCAGCAGGGTTATATGACTTGCCCAGGGTCACATAGCTAGGAAATGTCTGAAGCCAGATTTTAACTCAGGTGTTCCCAACTCTAGGTTCAGCACTCTATGCACCACATCCCATCTAAGAGCCTGGGCTCAGTCTTTCTTCTGAGTTTTCTCTTTTTTCTGCCTTTAGGAGAACCCTAGACAGTTCACAGACTGAGTAGATGGAGCGTTGGGAGTCAGGATGACCAGCATTCAAATCTTACCTCAGCTATTTACAAGTTTCAGGACCTTAGGTAAGTTACTTACCCCTCAGTTTCTTCATCTATCAAATGGACATAATAATAACATTTATTTCACAGGGTTGATATGAAGATCAAATGAGAAAATATACGTAAAGTGTTCACAAACTTTAAAGCTCTGATTATAATTCAGATTGTGACTCCGAATTTTCCAGCATCCATATTAAGAGTCTAAGCCTTTTAATTAGCATCTTCTATTTTGTTTTCAAGTGGAATGTTAACTCCATAGCACACTAGGCAGGGCTGCTGTCCCTGCCGCCCATGTTGTGCCCAGGAGAAGTTCTTTGGGTACTGGGACAAGACTTTTGAGAGAGGAGTGAAGGCCAGGACTTTAGGCCCATTTCCTGGGTGAGCAGAACACCCACCCGGACTGCTGAGCCTCCAGGGAAAGAGCCTGGGCCCCTGGAAGGGGAGGAGAACAAGATCTAGGAGGAGAGGGTGGAGAAGGAGGAGAAACAAACCCCCTTTGTCCTTCACCAGGAAGCCCAGGCTGCAGCTTGTCAACAATGGGGTGAGTCAGCAGTGGGGAAGGTGATGCAAGTATGAGCATAAACACTGGTACAGAGAGGGAAAGAGCAGGGGCCAAGCAGCCCCAAAACAGGAGCCAGCAGTCAGATGAGAAGGAGAAGCTGCCCTGATCCTCCCTCCACACTCTCACTTGCCATCTGCAGTTGAGGAGGGCAATGGCCAAAGGAGAGGAAAATGGACACCTTCTGAGATGCCCACTCCCAAGGCCTTTGGCCAAGGGCCCAAAGACACAAAGAGGAGAAAGGAGAAGGGCAGAGGCCTACGAATGGGGTGCAGGGTGGAGAAAGAAGCTGGGGATACACAACTGAGACGGGAGATAATGGGAGGGTTCAGCCAAGTCTGTGGGGCCAGCAAGGAAACAGGTCTGGAGCCCAGGGCCAGGTCGAGTGAGAACAAAGCCAGGACCAGGGCCATGGGGGCTTTTCAATGTAAGAGTCTATACAGATGGTTTGGGGAGGACCAGCACCTCTGGGCTGATGGCTTATGGAGCCTTTTCAGGGCTGCTCAGCCCCCTTTAGCCTGCCCACCTGCCCCCCAACTCTCACCTATGGCTCCAAGAAGGTGTCATATGCGGGGTGTACAGTGGCCGCACTCCAATACAGCCCATCTCAGAAGGTGGGCGACCAGCCTAAGAGTACAACAGACCTTGGACCATAGATGAGTTGGGGTGGGGAGGAGAATGAGGTCCTACCCCAGGAATGTGAAGATTTCTCCTGGTGGGAGGGACAGGTGAGAACAGTTTGTTCCAGTGGCCAAGAAGGTGGCTGAAGCAGGTGCTGTGGAGAGCTTAGAGCTTGGTCAGACCTCAAAGACACCGAGGGCATCCATTACATCCCAGACCGTCAGCAGACATTCTGATTCTTGTCTTACGATTGGACTTCAACAACTCTGGAAGAGAGAAGGAGGCTGATGACTCTGTGTACCTGTGCTTCACTCAAATCCAATTATGCTCAAGTCAACAGGCATTACCAGTGCTGTCATTTGGGTCCTCTTTCCATATGGAGTTCAATGACCAATAAACCAGAGATACTTCTCTGGGCTTCAGCTCTTCCCCAATGGGCTGATGATCCCCAGCTGCCAGAGTTCAGTGGCAGCCCTGACATCAGGAATGTTAGCCTTTTCTGGGGGATGGGTAGTGTGGCTGCACTCCAATGGGACTCTCTTCATTGACTCTCCTCCCCAGCTGGCTATGTCTCCCATGCAAGATTTAGTAGTTACAACTCTACAAGTCACAAGTGTAATCTCTTACTCATTGGAAAGCATGACACACACATGATCAGGCAGGAAAAGTCTCACTGCTAGTTTACATTTACAAAAGTTTGGCTGTTCTTTAGAGGAAACCAAGCTGCCCACAAATGTGCACCCCAATAATGGTGGAACACCAAATCCAGAGCACTGAGCTCCAACATCCTCACAGATCAAATGAGATGAGTTTGTAATGTGCTTAGCACAGAGCTGGACACATAGTAGGTAGGCACTTCTTGGAGGCTTGGTCATTTGTCTTTCTCCTAATGAAGAATGAGAGGGTGGCATGAAGGTAAAAACAACCACATCGTTTCCCTCCAATCCTGGGGAAAGTTCAGGAAGACTTTTCAAGTCAGAACATCCACAGATGTTTAAGTCTAGTGACTTGGATTCAGAAAGATCTGAGTATGAATCCTGCCTGAGACCCTGCCTCCAGGTCCTTGAGCTTGTTGCCCAACCTATTGGGCCGTTGGGTTTCCTGTCTCTAAAATGAGGAGCTCAGACTCAATGACCTCCAAAGTCCTTGGGTGTCCATACCTATGATTTGCTGATCCTATGACCTCAGGGAATTGGGTTTGGTCCGGGGTCTGCTCCAGAAGCTCAGATGCTAAACTTTTGAGGGGGCAGGGAAAGAAGGCTTTCTTGTTGGGGCCATCTTGAGATCAGACTGAATCCACAGGAACTGTTCTTGGCTAGGCACGACTCCATTAGACAAATCCTAATCTGGAGATTTACTGGGAAAGTACTAAGAGGCAAGGTCACATGGAAGACAATGTTATGCATGGTGTTAGAAAGACCTGAGTTCAAATGTTGCCTCTAATACTTCCTAGTGGGATCCTGGTCAGGATCTAAGCACAGACTCCTCAAATGTAAAATAGGGTGAATAATAGCACCAGGGCTGTTGTGCAGCTAAAAAGAGATAACGTGATTTACACACTTTTAGAACTTGATATAAATATGAGCTATTATTATCAGACATGAAGAGCATGCTAGCTTGAAGGCTGATGTCCCTGAAACCTACTTTCTCTAGTTTCTGGCTTCTAAGACTTGGCATCTCTTGTGTTACTGTAAAACCCCTTCATATGAGTCCCCAGCCCTCCTCTGACCTCAAAGCGGGGAATGGAGGGGACTGATCAGCCAAGATAAGGGCCTATATCACAATGGAGGATTGTGGGCCTGCGCCATCAATGGGTTCATTGACTAAATGGCCAGACTTTGAGGTCAATTAAAGGAGTCAGTCATGGATTGTCTGGCCATCCATACCAACTTCTGGAATGAGTTCACTGAGGATAGAAGCCACGGGGAAGTCTGTGTGTTTCTGGCACTGGGCTCTGTGGCCAGTGGAATGGCCTGCCTCACTCACATCCTTCATTGCTGCATTCTCAGCATCTGGATGGAGCAGCTTCAAAGCATACATGAGCAAACCATAGATCAAATATGGTGCTGAGGTTCCCAGGCTTCATGTAATCTCATTCCACTGGCACAAAAGAGAAATTATTTTTATATTACTTCTCTTTCCCAAGAGCCCAGTGTATTACATTTTCTGTGTGGACTAGTCTTCTAAGGGATTAACTTAAAGTAACTGTGTTTTCTAAAAGGAAGGATTTCATGGGACTACAAAACTAGTGCTCACTCCCACTCCTTGGAACACTTGCTCTCTTTCATTCCAGACATTTGAGCAGGAAAAAATAAATCTTCGGTTCCCATCTTCCATGAAAATCTAAGTCTTTGAGGAGAAGACTGTCCTGGAAGTTAGGAAGGTCTAGATTCAAGTCCTTCCTGTAACTGGCTACATGACCCTAGGAAGAGCTTTTAACTCCCCTGTTGCCTCAAGAAATTTTCTACATCTCTATGCAAAGCAAAAGGATCAGAACCAAGAGAACATTGTACACAGAGATGGATACACTGTGGCACAATTGAATGTAACTGACTTTGCTACTGACATGCAATGACCCAGGACAATCCAGAGGGATTTATGAGAAAGAATGTATCCACATCCAGAGGAAGAACTGTGGGAGCAGAAACACTGAAGAAAAACAACTGCTTGGTCACATGGTTCAATGGGGATATGATTGGGGATGTAGACTCTAAACAATCACCCTAGTGCAAATATCAGTAATATGGAAATAGGTCTTGATCAATGACACATATAAAAGCTAGTGGAATTGTATGTCAGCTACGGGATGGGGGGGGAGAGGAGGGAAAGAACATGAATCATATAACTATGGAAAAATAATCTAAAATAAATAAATTAATTAATATTTTTTAAACAAAAGAAACTCTCTACATCTATAAGTTAGTATAGGGATGCCAACTGCACCCATGGAGGGAATTTCCACAAGGGAAGTTTCCTATTTCACTGAAATCACAGGTCAAAGACCAAACCAAGCTAAAACCAAAACAAACTGAGTCATTTCCCAATTATCCACTGCCTGCTAATCATCAAACAAGAGTTTATAGTCTATTCCCCAGTTTTGTCTCCTCCCCAACTCCTACCTTTCTTCACTTCTCCCAGTGTTGATTGTTTCCAAAGATAGTATACTGACTCTCAGTTTTGCCATGTTGATAGCAAGATTTTTTTTTTAATCAAATACCAACCATGCATGAAAGTAAGCTCAGATCCTGAAGGAGCCTGGGGAAGCTTATGATGTCACCATCAGCCATTATTTCCAAGAATGGCAGATAACTATCAGAAGAGTGATGATGCTTGAACCCTCATTATGAAATCGTTTCTCCCTCTTTTCCTTGTCCTTTCACTCACTCAGGGGCCTCACTCAGAAACATGCTATGTTTACCAGAGTCCATTGGAAGTTCCTTCTAGACAGTAAGGGAATGACATCAAATCCTTCCTGCCAACTTCCAAACAACCTGGGGAAGCTGGTGCCAATCAGTGTCGGTGGCAGCTTTTTCATTTTTCTTCCCTTTCTGTGCTTATGTGACTCTGATGTTGGCACCATCCCAAACCCCTGGGGAGAATCACCATGACTAATAATTATGCACAGTATCATCAGGAAGTGGATTGGATGTTTCCATTAATATTCTATTAGGCAAAACTGAAAACCAAGATGTGTCCAGACATCAGGTATGCTCTACCTCTGAGCTCAAATCTTTATTCTTTGTCATTTGTCCTCTCCCATCAAATCACAAAAGAGAAAACTAGGAAGACTCAGAGAGTTGGAAGGGACCTTGGACGTCCTCAGGTCCAACTGCCTGGTTTTACAAATTAGGAAACTGAGATCCAGGTAGAGAAGGTATCCAACCCTGGGGGCTCTGACTCCTCAATTTGAAATGACCACATCTCTGCAGATTTTAGCTGTCTCTCTCAAGCATGAAGATGGAAATTCTCCACCAATTCAGGAATTCCTCCTTGGTGGAACCTTTTGTGCTGATGGCATTCTACTCCATTCTTCAAAGCATCCCTCCTCTCTTAAAGAGAGTTTTCCTGTATACCTATAACCCATCACATCCCACCAACCTTGACCCAGAATTCCTGAAATTACCTTGCCAAAAATGCCCACCTGCCTGTCATCACCTTTCCTACTGACCGTGAGGAAGTGGTTTGGGGTTGTGGCATTCGTCTGGGAGGTAATAAGGAGGTCCTGTACTAGGGTAGTGGCCTTTAGAATGGAAAGGAAAGGGCAGTTGGGAAAGGGATTTGGGAGACTGAATCAACAAGGCCTAAGTCAGTCCTTCCCCTTGTCCTCCACATATGCTAAAAGAGAAACAAAGGCTCTGTTTCCCTCTCATTCTTATTGTCAAGATTCCTGACAAACTGTCTATTCCTGACCTCAGAAAGAGCCACTGTCCGCCTGAATCCTGGGCCCTAGTGGGGCCACCATCTTATTTGTATCAGGATCACACTGGCTCAAATTCTTTGTCCAACCCATGCCAAAACCCATTTTTATAACCTTGAACCTGCTGTTCTCCATGACTAGAAGGAGCTCCATTCTCACCTCTGCTTCTGCCTCCAAACATGGGTGCAGGTATGTGTAGATAGATGTACCTAGTCACACACATTGTAGATACATACCTATACACACATGTAAACATGTACATATACATAACCTTCAGGGGCCAACTCAAATTGGCCCTTGAAGACCCATTATTCTCTGTGAGCAGTTCCACTTCAGCAATTGGCAAATGCTACAAATCACAACCTGATTTACTGTTTTTGCTGACTCTCTAGTCCAGAGATGTCCAACACGGGATCTCTTCTGAGTGCCTTGAACCAAATCAAAATAGAATTGGGAAACATTTAGCAGGATCAATAAAAATATAACAGAACATAGAGAACATTAATGTGTGGTTTTCCAAGCCAAGATATAGCCCCCGAGGATCCTCATATCCAGTGTGGTGGGTCCCATTTCTATTTGAGTTTGCCACCACTGGTCTAGGCTTAAGAAATGATGAGGAAAATGTGAATAATGCAACTGAAACTTTAATGTGTGTTATGTATACATTTTTGGAGAGTTCTTTGTTAAATATTTACCAGCACACTGCTGTGTGTACATATGTGTGTGTATAAACATATATATAAATTATGTGTAAGATACGTGTGCTGCCCATATAATTTATGTGTGTCCACATGGATTGTCTAAATATGGCTCACAGGAGATATTGATAGATATAATGTGGGATCTGGACCACCTCTGAAGAGAGGAGAAGAGCTGAAAGGAGAGGCAGAGAAGCCTCAGAGTACTTCAAAGCTGTTTGCTGAGCATCCTTTTCCCTAACTTCCAAGACCAGATTAAAATTATACCTAACTCCACCCCCAAACATTGTTGTTCCAGGCCCAGAGATTCTGACCAAAGCTGCTTTCTTAGACAATATTCCTTAAAGGAAAATAATTGTTCCAAGCTTACATTTGCATCATATCTTCCCACCAAATATGAGTTACACAAAAGGCCATCACAAATAATGAAGAGTGAGTAAACTCAAGTATTTAGACAAGCAAATAGCAAACAGAAATCAGAGAAAGTACACAAATTAGAAAATACGAGAGTAAATGGATTCTTCTGATGAGAGCAATATGAGAAATCAGTTCTACCAAGACAGAGGCTACACTCTCACCAAAGGGGAAATTCCCTAGAGTCTCTTGGGGAGGCAAGCTGGAAATTAGTAACATGTTGAGGAACTCTCTCCCTCTCTCTCTCTCTCTCTCTTTCTCTCTCTCTCTGTCTTTGTCTCTCTCTATCTCTGTCTGTCTGTCTGTCTCTGTCTCTCTGTCTCTGTCTCTGTCTCTCTGTCTCTCTCTCCCTCCTTCCCTCCTCCATTTCTGCTTTGGGGACCCAGGAATTCCCCATTGTAGAAAGGGAGTTCACCTTCTCCATCATTACCAGTGACAGCTGCTGTCCAGCAGCCACCAGCGGTTAGATGAGCACAAGAGACCTGGTAGTAGCAGCACCTCCAAGATCACTGATCCTGCTTTCATCCCAACCAAGCCTTCATAGCCATCATCTGTGGGAGCAACTGCTAGAGAGAGAGCCAGCCATTCTTACCAAGTGCTGGTCAACTACTACACATAGGGCAGGCAAGCCAGCCTAGCTGAAGTGGCAAAGCATCCTGTAGAAGAACCAGCCCAGCAGCCTGAACCCAAGGTTCTTAGGAGTAGCAAGACTTCCAACCTGTGCCCATGGCCCCTGTAGAGATACAGTCTGTGGATTGAGGATTTCTTCAGGGGCTGCAGGCACAACTACTAAAGAAAGTTTTGGCCACCAACCTTGGCCCTATGCAGTGGTTCCTAACCAATGGAATCCTGTTCATCTGCTTTGCTGTTGCCCCCATGGTCCATTGAACTTTTGCATCTTACTGGCAGTTGAACCTTCCCTATTAGATTGGGAGCTCCTTCAGAGCAGGGACTGTCTGACTTGCCTATGTATCCCTAGAACTTAGCACAGGGCTTTTCAAACATTAAGTGTTTAATAAATGCTTGATTCACTCATTCATTCTCTCTCCTCTTCTATCTAGAATCAGTCCCAAAGAGATTCTGGTACTACATGTGACCTCTAGAAGACAGTAAAAAGAATGCCTCAGAAGCCTGTCCCAAGGTCTCTTGACTATTCTGCCCTCTATATAAGCAAGCAGAGTCTCCTTGGATCTTCTTCTCTAATTAGGATACCTCTCTAATCTGCAGATACATCCTAGCTGTTTGACCCCGGGCAAGTTACTTCACCCTGTTTGCCTCAGTTTCCTCAACTGTAAAATGAACTGGAGAAGCAAATGGTGAACCACTCTAAGACCTTTGCCAAGAAAAGCCCAAATAGGGTCACAAAGAATCAGTCATGACTGAAAAACAACTCAACAACTACAAATCTACACAAGCAGTGTGAAAAATGGCCCAAGCCTAGCAGCAAACCTGGGTTATATGTATAAGCATTTGATTCAAATAAGCAAGATATTTCAGCAAGCTATCCCACATATAAGCCCCGGCAAGAGTCTTTGAGAGCTGGAACAAATGAGCCGTCAGTCACATGAAGACTATAAGAAGACATGTTTACTGAATGCCCTCCACCTAAAAAGGTCCACAGAGCATCCTGGCCATAAAGCTAGAAGATCATCAAGTCCAACCTACCCGTTTTACAAATGAGAGGACTGAGGCCTAGAGTTAGAAGAAAGATTTGAACCAGGCTCCTCTGATTTCAAATCCCATCCTCTTCTACTAGACCACAAAAAGCTTCCCACCTTTAGAGTTAATGTTTCCAGAAAATTTGGGAAGTCAGTGGGATTATCTTCAGATCTAAAAGAAGTAATGTAAAAGCCAACCTGGGGCTCCCAGACCCTTTGGTCATATTATTAAATGCTCTGTAAGGTGTAAATATAACTGAGCAAAATTTGGGGTCCTGCTGAGGGCACAGAGTGTATGGGAAGAAACAGAGCATGATGGAGTAGCTGAGAGTGCTATTCTTGTCATCAGGAAGACCTGGGTTCAAATCACACCCCTGATAATAGCTATGCCTCAGTCACTTAATCCCAAAGGGCCTCGATCTCCCCCAAACAATGAATTGAGGGAGTTGGACTAAACTGAAGTTCCTTCCAGCTCCAAGTCCATGATCTCATGAATCTACAACTCAGAGGGGGTCACAAAATCTGAGGGGATATAACCTTAGCTAACATTTATAGAGGGACAGAAGCTTTGCCTTGCAAAGTACAAGTATGGCCCCATTCAGTGCTCACAGAAGAACCTCGAGAGGCCAGGACTATCATTATCCCCATTTTATAGATGAGGAGACTGAGGCCCGGAAGTGATTTGTCTAAGGATGGAGTCAGGATTAGAACCCAGGTTCTATGACTCCTTGTCAAATGTTCTGCTCACACATGAGGCTGTTTGTGGTCAGCCACAACTGGTCTTCAACAAAACAGGGAAGTAGATTGTTTACCATTGCCTTTCTAATTTCTCCTTCAGGGTTCCAGATAGCAGCCAACCTAAAGTTCCAATTTGCTTCTGAGAAAGCTTCTGGAAGGGGCAAAGGTCCTTCCTGCCCCCTTTGAAGTCTCCTCCCTCCTATGGAAGATGCCGCTGTTGTTCAGCATGTTTTTTGGGTTGAGCCCTTTGGGGGGGGACAAAAATTTTGTTTTATTCATTCATCAAGCAGAGCTCCCATCTCCTTCTGGCCCCATGAAGTGAAGACAACTGTGCGATGATGGGCAGCAAAAGCGTTGTGGTGTCCAGGCATCCCACACCCGCCTTTGCCACGAGTGGGAAGATGAGTTTCTTTCTTCTGCACTTGGTCCAGCCAGAATTGCGAGTGAAGACAGCCTCTAAGTCTTCTGCCTACTTAGAAGCCACTGGCATGCTCATCCAGGCATCCCATAAGGGCCCTTTGTGTGGCGGATGAGAGTCCTTTGAAGTTCTGGCATCCTGGCTGGCAGCCGGTCCTATCTGGCCATCTCTCAGTCTCCAGCAGAGGAGGCTGGGAAACCCAGAGCCAGGAGCAGGAGGCGGTTCTGGCCCTGAGCCCATTGGGTAAACACACTCACTCCCCTCTCACATACATGCCTTTGACGAACGCAGTGGGAGCGGCCAGCTTCCTTCAGCCTGGAGAAGGGGAAATTGCTCTCAGCTGTCCACATCCAACTAACTAAGCTGCCATTCCCAAGGAGGGAGAGCTGAGCATTCCAGGTGGACCAGATGGGACTGCTCACCCCACTGGACTCCCAGGTCCAGGCCCCCTGTGAGGACGTTCACAGTGCTGGGACTTCCACTGCAGCCACCTCTGAAGACACTTCCATGAGCCAAGACTCCTTTGTCTCAGAGAGAAGCCAACTTACACTCTCCTTCCCGACATGATGGGCTTCCTTTGGGCCAAGTCTTACACGTTTTCTTTAACCTGCTTGTCTGGAGCAAGGGCTCTTCGCTGTTTTGTTCCAGCGGCCCCTGTGGTGGCCAGTCTTATGAAGCCTACGTGCCCTTTCTTAGAATTATGTCTAAATGCATAAAATAAAACAGAGAATTACCAAGAAAACCAATGATATTGAACTAGTTATCAAAAACATTTTTAAACAGGTTACGAGGACCTCGGGTTAAGGACCACTGACCTAGAGGTGTGACCCTTTGCAGAGTGGGCAGGGCCTCCAGGGTCCATCCTGACCAACCAATACCTGGAAAGGACCCACGAGAATGCCTCCCTCCCAACAAGTGGTCACACATATTTTCTTTGTAGACCTCCATTCAGGGAGAACCCATTCCCCTTCTGCACCCCCTTCCCCCACCTGCTTCTGCTTTCATGAATCCTAGCTTGTCTCTGCTCACAGTTAATGGGACTCTGACCATCTTTTCATGCAGTATTGGGTTGGTTGGCGGATCCTAAAGCTCTTTCTCTTTGATTTTGTTTGTCATTTCTTCCTCTGGTTCATTTTTATAGCTTTACTGGAATATATGGGGGAGAACTGAGCTCCTGTAAGGTCTTAACATGTTGCCATCTTTCCACAATTGTCCTTGAAAATTGGCTCAGGACTCCCCCATGCTCCCTAGAGATGGCCTGAAAGGTAGGGGCAGCTCAGAGCAAAAACACCAGCCAGGAGACAGGGATGGAAGCCAAGAGAGCAACTCCGCTTTGCTTTTCAAACCCTGTTGACTCCTCCTCCCTTTCCTTGGCCAATGGCTTTCAATCTTCAAGCCATGTGACCTTATGTGGCGACAGAACACTGTTCTCCTGCACATTAACGCCCTGGGCATTCATGCTGACACTGGCTATGCCAGGACACAGCATTAGGGCTAGATGCTATGACACCTATGCTGGGGCGCCAAAGGATGGAGGTATTCACACAAAATCATAGCTAGGCAGAAAAAATTGGCAAGGAAAATGAAGAGCTTAGGCCAGAAAATGATAAACCTTAGCCCAGATTTGGACTTCCTGAAAACTGAAACTGGCCAAACAATGACTCCACAAGACAGCAAGAATATCAATACATGTGGCAAGAGAAAGATGAAATGACTGACAAAGGTTCAAGCTTCCAAGCACATTGATTTATTAAGCAATACATACCAAATGCCTAACAAATCGGGACCAGGCCCTTGAGCTTTGGCATCGGACCCTGAAAACAGGACGGAGGAGACAGCAAAGATTTTGATGCATTAAGAACAATTAGCCAAACAAGATCGATCAATTAAAGGAAAATAATTAACCAGGATGCAAAATTAAGTAATCTGTTTTCTAACTGGAGGAAAGATTAGGGTCTGTCCAAGTTGCAAGAGGGGAAATGAACAGGTAAAATTACATGAAATCAGAAAAAAAAAGAGGTGTCCTATTCTCCCTAAGCATCTGTATTCAATCAAAGGAACATGGACACCATAATTGATTGCCCAGTAAGGGGTCAAATTTTAGATAAGCCAAGACATATAATCGTGAGAACACTTACAGTAGTCTTCTAATCTGACTGGATTCTAGTCAGCAAAACCCAGATCCTTAGCTAAGGGTCCTTAAGCAGCAGGGAGAAGTGGTCCAGTTTTCCAGTCATTCAGGGCTGGGTTAATACAGTGCAATAAGGTTTTCTCACAAATCTCACTAGAGAGAAATTGAACCAGACCAATAATTGAATAGAACTCAGTACCAAGATGAACTCAAGTTCCTGCTCTAATTCAGTCATACAAAATCAAAATATTTTAAGTAATAAAATGTAAAGTATATACTATTTTAGTATGTATGTAATGTAAAGTATATACTATTTTTAAAACTCAGTTGTAAAACAAGTAAAAAAAAATAATCACAGAATCATCAGACAACCTGAAAGTGATTTTTAAAAAATTAGATACTATATTCAAGAAATCATAAAGGAAAACTGACTAGAAAAATCAAATAAGAGTAAAGTAAAATCAGAAAAAAATCCATGAGTTGCCTTCTGAAAGAAATATACTAATGGAAACTCAGGGAAATATTGCCACCAAAATTCAGAGCTTTTAGTTCAAAGAAAACAATTTTAAGCAGCAAAAAGCAAGAGTTCAAGTACTGAGGAGCCATAGTCAGGACATGAGCCATGGCAGCTACTAAAAAGGCAAAACATAAGGTCTTATAACCAAGAATAATCTATTTTGGGAGAAAGAGATAGAATCCTAATGGTAGAAAAATGGACCCTTGCTGAAGTAGATTCTGGAATAAAAGACCAAACATGAATAGAAATTTTGAAATTCAAATACAAGGGCCAAATGACACAACTGATTTGCCATAAAGATTCATAGTTACAATAAAGGACTAGAGCAAAATCTATTATGGTTCAGATGAACTCAATAAAAGCAAGGGTAGCAATTATGATTTCAGAAAAAGGTGGCAGTAAAAATAGATATTATAAAAACAGATAAAGGAAGTTATAGAATTCAGTAGTTAGGTGGCACAGTAGATAGAGTACAGAACCTGACGTCAGGAATATTCATCTTCCTAATATCAAATGTGGCCTCTGACACCTACTAGTTGTGTGATCCTACACAAGTCACTTAACCCCATTTGCTTTGGTTTCCTCATCTATAAAAAGAAGGAAATGGCAAATGAGTCCAATATCTTTGCCAAGAAAAGCCTAAGTCAGGGTACAATGAATTGAACAAGCCTAAAACAACAAAACAGCAATAAATTATATGCATATACACACATGTATATGTATATGTATGTGTGTGCATATTCCCATATATGTATGAGTGTATACACTTATACACTAAATGGTATAGCATCTAAAACAGAAAAGTCAATTGAATTGCTAGGAGAAATAAACAATGAAGCTGTAATACTGGAGGTTCTCAGTCAACTCTTTTTAGATTTTAGATATAAACAAATGTTTAAGACATGAGTAGGGGGGCAGCTGGGTAGCTCAGTGGATTAAGAGCCAGTCCTAGAGACGGGAGGTCCTAGGTTCAAATCTGGCCTCAGCCACTTCCTAGCTGTGTGACCTTGGGCAAGTCACTTAACCCCCATTGCCTAGCCCTTACCACTCTTCTGCCTTGGAGCCAATACACAGCATTGTAAGGGTTTAAAAAAAAAAAAGACATGAGTAGAATTTTTTAAAACTTAGCTCTCTGACAATTATTAGATGAGAATAGAAAGGAATTTACATATTTCTCAGCTGTATATGGCACCTTTACAAAAATTAACCATGAATCAGTTCAACAAAATATCACAACAAATGCAGAATGGCAAGAATAGTGAACATATTCTTTGCTTACCACAATGCAATAAAAATGCATAAAATGTCTTTGAAGAGTAGATTAAAATTAAATGGAAATTAAATAATTTAAGTGCAAAAAATTAGGGGGTCAAAGAATGTCATTTGAACAACAGAAAATTTCATCAAAGAAAATGATAGTGAGACAAGTTATCGAAACGGATGGAATGTAGCTAACATAATACTTAAGGGAAACTTTAGGTGTCTAAATAGTCAAAAGAGAGAAAAAAAAATTAAAGAATTGAGCATGGAACAGAAACAACCTCTAAGCACCTGTATAGATATATGGAACACCAAAAAAAAAAAGGGAGGATTAACAAAACTGAAAGTAAAACCAAACTGTTCAACTGATTTTTAAAACCTAGATTTTTAAAAAATTCATGACAAACAACTATTCTGACTGTTAAAAAGCAAAGGGAGAAGCCAAACTGTTTGGAGGAAAAGTGAGAAGGGGAAATTCAAAACTAAAGAAGAAATAAAAAGAAAACTTCTGCTCAATATATTCCAACAAAAACAACTTAGATGAAATGGATGAATGGTTACAAAAATGTAAAATATTTGATGCAATAGAAAATAAATATAATATTTAAATAACCTAGTATCCAAAGAAAGTGGGCCATCCACAAGTGAACTCTTGAAGGAAAAAAAAAAAGGAGGCCATGTGTAGGTTATTGTCAAAAGAGTTCCAAGTAAGTCTGTAAAATCTAGGTATCTTCATCAGACTGTGAAATATTAACTCAAAAATGGTTTGGGGGATTTTTTCACTTTCAGTAGGATTCAAAATGTTGTCTTATCCATTAGAGGAAGAAGGAACTCTGATCAATATGAGTGGAATTGTTCTAGAATTTTAGAAATTCCCAATTTGAAGTGGGAATGTAATAATGCAAACTTGTACCCTTATCTTCCATATATATAGATATATAGACAGATGTAGATGTAGATATATAATATAAATAAGCTCCACTAACCTGAGAACTCCCTTGATTTAAATTCCTATGAAAATCTGTGGCCTATAATCCATTCTAATGGGGGAGGGAGGAATTGACTGTTCATCAAAGGTCTACTTCATACCCATTGTACTAAAGATGGCCTCATGCTAAAGAATTAAAAATGTATGTCTAAGTCTTGTGAGTGCAACCAAAACTTAGACATACATTGGCCTTAGAGCATTGGACTCCACCTGCTAGTAAGACAAGTAGCTGCAACAAAAGAAAAACATGTTGTCTATTAAAGTTTTAAGATGTCAAAAGGTATAAAGTTTATTGAATCATGGTTTATTTACTGAGGAAACTAGGTGGCAATAATGGTGAGAGGGATGGACCTATAGCCAGGAAGATCTGAATCCACATTGTAGCCTCAAAGACTTACTATATGTGTGACCCTAATCAAGTCACTTACCCTCTATCTGCCTTAGGTTCCCTGACTGTAAAATGGGGATAATAATAGGATCTCCCTCCCAGGGTTATTAGGAGGATCAAATGAGATCATATTTGTAAATATTTTGCAAACTTGAAAGCACATATAATCACCAGCTAATTTTAGTAAGTAGTTATACTATTCAACTTGGTCCCGGGTCATTCAAACAGCACTGTAAAAAGTGTGTCAGAAAGTGCTCTGAATTCAGGTCTTCCTGCTTCTAACTCTGTCATCATTGCCTCAGATCTTTATAGCTCTTCACCTCCCTGCTCTGGGCTATTATGAAGGTAAAATGAAATAATATGTGAAAACTCTTTTGAAGTGGAAGCATCATATTAATCCCGAGGATGTTCCTCCTCATGCTGGGGCCCCAATTGTTCTAGTTCTAGTTCTAGTTCTGGTTCTGGTTCTGGTTCTGGTTCTAGTAAAGGCATAACTAGAGTGGGTTGATGGTGACTTTGTTCCAGGCGGTCCAAATGTAGATGGTGCTAACAGCCCTCCCCGGCCATCAGTAAAGTAGAAACAATTGAATGTTGTACTTAGCAAGAATAATGTATTAAAATTGGAAACTACCATATAGGCTCTCCTCCCTCCTCCCAAAGCCAGTTAGTCCTCCCTTCCCATGTTTGGAGTTTCTGGTTCTTGTTCTGGGCACACTTTGTGTTGCTTGTCCCAAGCACAAAAGACTAGCTCCAGATGAGGGCGCATGGACCCCACAGTGCCATCTGGACATCCCTAGCGTTCTGCTGTCCTGCCAGTACTCCCCTTCCTCCCTCCCTGCCCTCTGAAATGGCCCCAGACTTCATTATACCTTTACCCAGTGCAGATGGCTCTTGGATCTCTTCCAGAGGCTGAGGAAGTTGTCATCATCATGGCTATTGCCTAGTGAGCCCACCTGGCTGGGTTATCAGTAGTGATTTGGTTACATCATAGCTCATAGCCCTCCCAGGCTGGGCCAATGAATGGACAGCACAAACAACTGCCCAAATGTTCCCATTGCAAGAGGGCCATTGGGTCTGCCCAAGCCTGCCTCTGCTCATTCACTTCCATGGACAACCCAGGGCTGCTGCTGGGCTCATTGGGAGGTAAAGGTCCAATGCTCTAAGGCCATTTTCTTTTAATCCTTTCAAAGCAGAAGAGTCTACTTTCTAGCCTGTGGAAGAGACTTGATTGGATCATTCATTCCCTGGAATTCAGGAGAGCCAATCAATAGGTATCAGCGCCCAGGGCACAATAATCCACCAGAAGATAGGGAAGACACAGGGAGGACTGTACAATACTGGCAGGGTCCGAGTCATAGAATGGAAACAGCACCAGGGGGCCAGTCAGAGGTCCTGCATTCAAGTTCTGGCTCTGTGACCTACTGCACTGTAACCTTGAGCTCAGTCTCTTTAACTGGGAAGTGGAAACAATACTCCCTCTGTTTTTCCTCCATAGGAGAGCCGCTGGCAGGACACCAGCAGGGCTATTTGAAGTCTCTTGGTGGACACCCTTCCTGAGACTAGCAAACCTGTGCTGATCTGTGTGTTTGAGAGGATCTGCCTAGAAGGCTTCAGGGGGTGGCCCATGCCTACTTGGCATCTGTGGGCCCTCTACAAAGTCCAGATGCTCTCTCTTCCCAGGCATAGCTCTGCTGATGATTGTTTATGCCCTGCTCTAGGGTCTGGACAGATTAGAACTGAGCAGGCTTGGAGTGAGTTCCTCCTTGTGATCCGCAATGCCCTTAATTCTATTTTTGAGTGGCTGAGGGATGGCTAGGGCCCCATTGCCTGGAGGACTGAATCAAGTTCTTTCAGTTTGTGCAGATTTCCCCCTGCACTGGGCCCCAAGCTTTCAGGGAGTTTTGTCTCTTTTAGGCCAATCCAGGACAGTAGGCCCCAAGTGAGGTTGGTGATGGTTTCCTGGCCAAGCTTGTGCCCCGTCCCTGGAGCAGCCCCCATGGCAGGAAGCCAGCACAGAGGGTTGGTGTCAGGACCAGGCCAGACAGACTGACTGAGCTGGGGGAGCCAGCTTCCTCTGGACCGTCGATGAGTGGGCTACGGGACTGCCAGGAGGTTACGCTCCAACAGAATGAGCGTCTAGTTCTTGTTCAGAGCCCCACGTGAGCCTCAGATTTTCTTTTCTTTTAACAATTCTTGTCCTTTGTTGGTGTCGCCTGGTCCCTTTCTTCTATTCCTGGTTACACCCATTACCTGTGCCTTTTAAGCTGATACCCAATAAACAAGTTTTTAGAGTTTCCACCCCCAAATGCCTGGAGGTCAAACTCAAGGCTGGTCTGAAAAGTATCAGCATCATCTCTGGGAAATTGGAGAAGTCCCTGCAAATTCCTCCTCCACCAATCAGCCTTGCCCAATACGGATGATTCTTGGGCTGCTTGATAAGGCAAGATGGAGAAAAGAGGAATGATGGTGATGGAGCAGGACCTAGTGATTCTGTCCCTCTAACTTGCTTATAGGGGAAAGAGGCCAGATTCACTCTGTGTCCAGGGGCAGCAGGACAAAATGGAATGCTACATCTTTCATGTGAGAGCAGACTCAACATGCCATCTAGTCCAACCCCTTTATTTTATAAATGAGGATACTTAAGTCCAGGGAGAAAGAGGGATTGAACCAAAGTCACATATTCCTATGTGATAGATGTAGCACTTGAACTCAGGTCCCCTGGATTTACCTCCTAAGGTCTCAGCTTCATCTTTGAAATGGAAGAGAGAGACCACATGGATTCTGAGGCCCCTTCTAAATCTAGATCACTGACTCTGTGACCCTGCAGCCATGGTGGCAGGGACATAAAGGTGGTCCATCCATCCTGGAGAAACACAACTCCAAATGTTGACAGGTATATCACTAACCTTGATGTTGTGGTGGAGAGAGAATGCCATGGAGAATCAAAGGACCAAAGTTTGAATCCTGCCTCTGGTATGGGGCCCCAACAATCTTTTAAATCCTTTGAATTTTAGTTTCTTCCATAGGAAGGGAATATTGACATCCAAGGTTAGGAGGATGCTCCAGTGGAATCATGGCTGTCACATTCATTGAGAACCTTAATGAGCTATAAAAACAGCCCTTGACCCTCAATTTTCTCCCCTGGAAAATGAGACAGTTGGATGTGATGATTTCTAAGGTCCCTTCCTGCTCTCAATCTGAGATACTTCATTTTGAGGGGTGGAGGAAGCCAGAAAATCCCCTAGTGACACTGAAAGGATTGACTGTGCACTGGCTCATGCTGGGAAGTATTTGAAAAATGTGCCCCCTAATCCCTATGGTTCAGTGATGCTATTTTGAATAGGGATTTAGAGCTTGGGGGAATTGCAGGCTGATGAAGCAGCCCAAAAGCATTTCTAATAGGAGCAAAGTGCCCTGGTCCACTCTGAGGATCACTAGCTCTTCTCATTAACCATCAGCACACATTGATCCCCTCCCTCAGCATCCCAGGGGGTGACACCCACCTTCACCAAGAGGGTCAGAGGTATTCTGGGTGTCAGACTCTCCAGGCCCCACCATCCATGGAAAGTCAGTCTGGTCAGACCTCCACTTACTCATTCCCATCCCCTGACTGCTTTGATGCAAGTCAAGTCATCTGGTGGGCTGTGTCAAGCTTCCGGTTGCATCCTTGTGTCTCCAAGCTAGAGCTATCTCCCCTGGCTGATTCTCTGACAAAGAGACAGGAAAAGGGCTTGATGTCAAGTGGAGATTGAGTGAGACAAGAGCAAGGGAAGGACGAAAGGTAGAAGAACCCAAGGGAATCGTGAAGTCCCCTGCATGTGACTCATGAGGAGGGAGAATCTCGTCCCAGGAGGCATCTGGAGAACCATCCCAAATGGGACACTGGGAAGCAGAGATCTTTCATGGATATGTTCAAGGAGCAGTTCTGGAGGGGAGGAGCTGAGTTATAGCAACCTTGAGGGTCACTGGCTCCAACCCCCTCCTTCTGTAGATAAGAAAACTGAAGCTCAGACCCATGGAATAGGTTGCTCAGGGTCACACAGATGCTAAGTGTCTGATGCCAGATTTGAACCCACCCAGGTCTTCTGGGTCCAAGCCCAGAGCTTGGTGCCAGACACCAGGTAGGGGAAAGGGAAAGGCCAGAAAGTGGTGAGCAATGAATCAGAGACGCCGGAGAACATTGGCAGTTGTTGCATGATGAGCCAGTCTTGGTCCTTAATCTGGGAAAACAGGGCAGAAGCTTGTCTCTGTCCCCCTAAGCTACACTTTTCCCCAACCCAACTAAGTGGCTCTGCCTTCCTTCCTCCCAGCAGCAGCAGCAGCAGCAGCCACACCTGAAGAACTTGTTCCATGGCTCCAGGAAATACAAGAATATATGGAATGGGTTGGAGGTAGAGGGTGGGAGAAGAAGGTTATTGAAGTTAACTACAACATAGGATTCATTTTTGACCACCAAAATGAGGCAGTGAGCAGTGAAGTGGCTTCAGCTGTGCTTCCTTCAGACCAGATAGCCTCATGCATTGGAGAAGACCCAGAGAGAAAACATCTGATCTACCCTTGTTCAACTTGACTTTGGAGTATTGTGGCTAGTTTGGGGAGAGGGAAGGACAGTTCAGGAAGACCGTAAGCAAGCAGGACCATGTCCTAGACAGGGTAAAAGGGAAGGGCAAAGGAGATTAAGCCCTCTAGCTGGCCCATAGTAGACGCTATCAAGGCTTCATATAGATGCCATATTCAGATTAGGTTGGGACGTGCAGCCTGATGATTTGAGGACAAGACAAGGTGGATTTGGAGAGGGGAATAGCCATCTTGGAAGGCTGTCATATGAAAGAGAGATGAGACATTCTTCTGGCCACTGAAAAAGTAGTGAGAGAAATTCCAAAGAGGACAATTGAAGCTTGATGGAAGGAAGAGCTTGTTTGCTATTATGACTGTTCTCAAGTGGGATGGGTTGGCTTTGGAGGTGATCGAATCATGGTTCTAGGACTTAAAAGGACATAAGACTCTTATCATCCAATAACCTCATTTTACAGGTGGAAGAATAGAGGCCCAGAGAGATTAACTGATTTCCCCAGAACCATCCAAGTCATGAGCAGTAAAAGTTAGAATAAGTTCAGAGAAGCTAGATGGCAAAGAGAAAGAAATTTCTTTGAAATCAGGAAGATGTGAGTTCAGATCCTACTTCAGATAGCTACGAGACTGAGCGAGGCACTCGACCAGTCCCATTTTCCTCCACTAAAATTGGAGCTACACATCCTTTATGGAGTTGTTATGACATTCAATGTATGTGAAACAGTCTCCAGACCTCAAAGCACCCCATACATGTTAGCTATTATGATTATTATGGGGGATTATTATTAAGGGGTGGGACCATAGACTCAACTGGAGGGTGGAGTCATCCTAGGTTCAGAGGAGCCCCTTCCTCAGGCTGGAGGCAAGGAGAAGATGGCTGGGGGCTTGGCAATGGAGAACAAAGCATCTGTTGGGTTGTGGTCCTGGAGTTCTCAAGATGACTCCACTTTGCCTCCTTTCCAAGGGTTCTCTCTGCCAACAGTGTGATACCTGACCAGAAGCACAATGCTTGAGCTCTATTTGCAAACAAATGTCTCTTCCTCCACCTCCTTTTTCATCCTCCTGCCCAAAGTGCTTGCAGGGGGGCTTAATTGGGAGAGCTCTGGATGGAGCTCTTATGGGATCCAGAGAGCATCGGAGTACATGCTTGTTTGTGCAGTAATTGAAAGTCAGTCTGAAAACTTGGGATGAGTTTGTCCTCTTTCCTGCAGCCGCTTCTGTGATCTTCTTCCCCAGACCCTGGAGATTTAAGGGCATTCGACAGAGT
Source organism: Monodelphis domestica (assembly GCF_027887165.1). Taxonomy (NCBI): domain Eukaryota; kingdom Metazoa; phylum Chordata; class Mammalia; order Didelphimorphia; family Didelphidae; genus Monodelphis; species Monodelphis domestica. The sequence goes on from NC_077231.1 coordinate 318,749,363, forward strand.
TGGCTTCTATTTCCCTCATAAACTTTGCAAGAGCTATTTTGGAAACCGCCTCTCGGAAAAAGGGACCTCTTAATGGAGGTGGCAGCTCGGAAGCATCCAGCGATCCTGGGGAAGCCAGAACTCCAACTGGTGAGCAGTGAGCGGAGGGCACCCAGAAGCCTTTCACTGGCTACTTCTTGGGGCTATTTACACATCTTCAGACACTGAGCTCCTCACTGGATTTCTGTGCTAAAAAGCCAAAATGGGAGCCTCCAAAATAGAGGGCACATTGGTTGCCAACAGCAGCTGTTAAGCTGTTAGCCCTGGGACTCCGGGGGGCACCTTCACATCCCAACAATTAAAATGGAGGAAGCATCCAAGGAGCCCCTACTTGGTCCTTGAGGAGATCCATCCAGTGTTCCTGGTTTCAAGGGAAAGTGGTACCCTGGGAACTGGCTGCAGGACAGTACCCTCTGCTGGCCATGCTCCTGAACTGCATGGTGTGAAACAAACTGGCTTGGGCTGGCTCCTTTCTGGGGACACCTTCTCAGGGCAGTGGAGGTGGGGAAGAGACCCTCTGGGGCAAAGCACACATGAGGCAAACCTGGACCTTGGTGATGCCCCTTTGCTTCATCTTCCATGTTTTCCTTCTAGACTGAGTCGCCTTCCACAAAGTAACACATTCGATTCTCATAAATGAATTGTCACCTGCGATGCCCATCGGCAGGACCAAGAAGGCTTTCAGGGTCCTTTTAGGCCAGCAGAGAGCTAGTGAGCACAAACATGTGTATTCTACAGCTGAGGAAACTGAGGCTGAGAGAGAGGCAATGTAATTCTGTGGGTGGGGGGAGAATTGGATTCTGGAGTAAGAATTCCTGAGTTCTCAGCCAAGCTATGGGACCTTGTACTTCCCTCTCCGAGGCTCAACTGGCCATCATGACTTCTTGGGCCATCCAGCCCTTCTGCCTCTAGATCTGAAGGTCTCATGACCATATTTAGTAATTTGCCGAGAGACAAACCAGTTGGTAGTAGTCAGGGTTGAGCTCAGACCTCTGCCTGGGTTTACCACTACAGAGCAAGCTTCACCTATATTCAAAACCATCAATTTGGTATTCATAATGTTTTGAAAGCAGCTCAGTGGCTCAGTGGATAGTCAGAGATGGGAGGTCCTGGGTTCAAATCAAATCTGACCTCAGACATTTCCTAGCTGTGTGACCCTGGGCAAGTCACTTAACCCCAATTGTCTAGTCCTTACTACTCTTCTGCCTTAGAACCAATAAGACAGAAGGCAAGGGTGATTTCTTTTTAAGTTTCAGTAGGAATATTAACTTTTGCAGAATGCCAACCAAGATATTCTGTTTGCTCCAGGGTCCTTTCTGATATTTCATATTCACATGCTTCCTTCGACTCTTGTTCTTGTTATCATTACTTAGTATGTTAATTGTTCTACTGCTTAGATCTTCATTCTGAATCTTTTCATGTAGCAATAGTATATTAAGAAAAATAACAATTTTCCTGTATTAATAATAGGTTGTTATAGGAATAACATTAACATGTTAAGTTTCATGCCTCCATATATTAATAACAAAGGATGTTTACATAAACATATTTTACATATGGTATTTGGCTTAAGCCTTATAAAATCATGTGAAGTAAGTAGTTCAGATATCATTATACCCATTTTACAGAAGGAAGAGGAAGAATAAAAAAAAAACTGGAGGGGGCAGCTGGGTAGCTCAGTGGATTGAGAGCCAGGCCTAGAGATGGGAGGTCCTAGGTTCAAATCTGGCCTCAGACACTTCCTAGCTGTGTGACCCTGGGCAAGTCACTTGACCCCCATTGCCTAGCCCTTACCACTCTTCTGCTTTGGAGCCAATACACAGTATTGACTCCAAGATGGAAGGTAAGGGTTTTATAAAAAAAAAACAAAAAAACTGGCTTGCTCTTGGTCACACAGGTAGAAGGTATTCCAAAGACTTCTAATCCTCATTTTATAGATGAGGAAACCAAAAGTCAGAGAAGATCAATTAACTTGAACAACATCATCCAGATAATAAGTGGCAGTGGCAGGATTTGAACCAGATCCTCTGACTTTAGAGTCAGTGTTGATTCCACTGTACAATGTCAGAATTGGGATTTAAACCCAGATCCTTCTGCTTTTACTTTCTTCTGTAATCTATCCACTCTTCCAGCCTGATTCTCTTCCCATAATTCTTTGCTCCTTATTGAATAAAAGCCCATTTTCTTAACAGTGTCCTCCCAGTGGTTTCTATGACCCAGAATTTCAGTTCATCATAAATGAAGAGCAAAGGCCATCCTGGATCACTCAGAGTTTAGCAGAGGTGGTAGTTGGGTGGCTAGAAGCACAAGAATGACATGAAAGATGCTGTCTTGAACATGGACGTCTGCAACAGCCAGCAACATGGTCACACATAGAGAACTGGAGATAACAGGGAGGGAGGGAGCCTGAGGACGCAAATGGATTTGCTAGCCTAGGAACTAGGGTTACCTTAGATTTCATTGGTTTAGAGAACACCCAGGTGAGGAGACTCCCTCTACCAACACTAGCAGCCACTTTCCCTGCAATTTATAGTCTTAGAGATTTGCCTACAGATCTGAGAGGTCAAGCAACTGCCCAACATCACACTAACCCAATGTGTCAGAGGTAGGATTTGAACCCAGATGTTCCTGGCCTGCTCTCTGACCTCTAAGCCACCCTTCCTCAACTCTAAACTACTCAGGGACCATGGGGAAGACCTCAAGCCTGGGGAATCGATGTTCTGTGAAGGATTTACCTTAAGGGAACTGATAAGAATGGCTGAGGAGGGGAAGGACTATGAAAACCCTCACTGATATGAGAAATTCACTAAGGCACCCAATGAATGAAGAATCTGGGTGCCAAGACCACAAACCACACCTAAGGTAAGTAGAACACCCGGTGCTTTAATTTCCCAAGGGGAGAAGAGAAAAAAGTCCCTGAGATACCTGCACCTGGCATGAGGCTACCGCTCCAGGGGCCACTGGGTGATGGTAGGACAGAGCATGGTTTACCCCATCTCCCATGTCATGGCTTCCCATTTTAATTAAATATTCTCCATAACCAGGTGCTTTCTGATGGAGTTAAAAGACTAAGGGTTGTCTACACTGGCCTCATTTCAGCTCCTTGGGGACAAGCTCCCATCAGGCCACCCCATAAAAGCTCAGCAGTGAAGTAGGGATTTCCACGTATTGACCCCTTGAAACGCGCTCTCCAGATGCCACTGCAGTTCTCTTGGTCAGCCACATTGGACTAATGGGCTCTTCCCTTTGAAGTGCTAAGAGCGCATTCCCCCAACAAAAGGCCAAATGTGCGCAATAACCTCAGGCCTTTTTCTTATTTTTCTCAGGAAACCAAATCCTAAGCTTCTTGGGAAAGCAATGCTCTAGGAAATCATATTTGAAAGCAGCATTTCCATGGAACGGAGTCCAATTCAAGGCCACAAGCATTTATTGAATATCTGTGCCTCCGGGGGTGCGCTGGATGCTGGAGAGACAAAATCCAAAGAAACCACAGTCTCTGCCCTCAGAAGCTTTCCGGGGATCAGAGGCAGGAGATGTGTGCACAGAAGAGGAAATGTAGGGAAACAGAGGCAGGAGAGAAAATTTACCAATAGAGAAATCAGAAGAGACTTAAGAGGAGCAGTAACTGCTGGGGGGGGGGGGGTTTGAAGAAAGCAATGGAAGTGAGTAGAGTGGGGGAGCAAAGCAGAGTAGGGCTCCCTTCCAGTGTGCATTGGTCTCCACGGCCAGGGAAAGGTCCCTTCTACCTCTCTGATTCTATGAGGTTAGAGCTGATGCCAGCTTGCCCTGGCAGTGATAATATCTTCCTCGGCGAGGTCCCCAACACGTGAAATCCCAGGGCCATTCATCATCCCTCTAAATTGTATATATTCCCATATGTGCTCATTTGGCTTCTCTCTTGTCGGTGCCAGCCCAATTCTCAGCATAGTAGCTGGCACACAAAAGGTGCTTAATAAATGCTCATTGATTGAGTGGTAAGAGAGAAAGTCACCTGCAGAGGTGATCTTGAGGATGACGATCCAGGTGAGACATCTGCAGATTCTTTGCTTTCCTGAAACAGTAATCCAAGAAAATTGCCAGCTTCCCTCTGACAAAGTTAGGTACGTCTCTGTGCCCAGCTTCTCCTGGAGCTAGCTACCTGGTGACCACTTGGGGTCTCTGCTCCTTTGCCTCAACTGGAGCACAGGATTTGGAGGCTGAGAAAGATGCTTGCCCAGGGGTAGGGAAGACAAGACGTGGGATCCTTTGGCTTCCAGGGCAATAGATTGCAACTTAGTTACCATCTCCTTAGGACAACCAGATGGTGCAATGGATAAAGCACCAAACGTGGAGTCAGGAAGACCTGAGTTCAAATCTGACCTCTGACACTTACTGTCTGTATGACCCTGGGAAAGTCATTTAGCCCTATTTGTCTCCACTTTCTTCTCTGTAAAATGATCTGGAAAAGGAAATGGCAAACCACTTTGGTATCTTTGCCAAGAAAATCTAAATGGGGTCATGGAGATTTGGACATGTCTCAAAATGACTAATTAGCTCCTTCTGTCCACTCCCTAAAGCATTCCCCAGCCACTCTGCCCCATCCCTCGATTCTTTCCAACACTGGCCAGAGTTTCACTTTTTCAACTTATTTCATGTAATGATAGATAGCTGAGTCAGGGTAGAAATCCCCTCCCTCCTGGTTTGTGGACCAGAATCTTCCTGAAGCCTTTCTGGGGAAGTCAAACAATCATCAGGTCCAAATCCATTGGCTAGTCAAGACAAACATCAATGTTTCTTCCCTTATTGAGAGTCTGTCCACTAGAAGCCTTTGTAGTAACTCATCTTCCTACGGACTCTAATCTCTTCCTGCTTTATTTTCCTTTTTTTTTTTATTGGAGAAGTGAGTTGGTGTGGGTGGGGTGGGAGGGTAGCACCCACACCCCTGATCTGGGAACCCTAATAGCACTTGCATTCCATGCTAGGGGAAACAATATCTGTTGTAATAGGAAAGATCTAGGTTGCAAACCTGCCTCCGCCATTTTCTTTGCCATCTGAGCCATGGGAAAGTCACTGAGCAACTTTCCTCATTTTTAAGATGGGGCTAGTGAGAAAGGCAACAAGAAGAAGTAAAGAGAGTTTGGAGACTGGGAACCTGGATTCAAATCCTGCCTCTAGCCTTTACAAGCTCTATAGAGGCAGCTAGGTGGAAAGGGAATAGAGAATAATTATTAACTGCGCAACTCGGGACAAATCATTCAGTCATTGTGTATCTTAGTTTCTTCCTCCAAAAAATGAAAATATTAAAAGCGTTTACTTCCCAGGACTATTGGGAAAATAAGTCACAAAGTGCTTTGCCAGCCTTTAAAGACTATAGAGATGCTAGCTGTGGCTTCTCTTAAACTGTGGGAAATTTTTCCTTTCCTCTTCTTTGAGGCTCGCTTTGCTCATCTTTAAAAGGAGAGTTGGAGGAGATGACCTCGAAAAGCCCTCCGGCTCCAAATTTATGGAGGGACAGCAGTGCAGCTGTTGTGTGGACCTTGTGGGGTTTCTATGAGGGTCACATGAGATCATGGCTATAAAGGGTTCTAGAGAAGTCAGTTCTAATCTGGAAGAATAAATGCACTGATCACATCATAATAAAATGTCATGCTTGCTTTAATCCACTTGAAAGTCACCCAGCCAAAGTGGGGGGGGAAATGCCTGAGTAACTAGGAAGAATACATTCCATCCATGATCTAACAGGGTGGGGTGGCCTGCTTGCCCAAGGGCTGGGCTTAATGCAATGCTACTTTTGAATAATTCAAGAGGATAGAAATGCTCAAGGATGCTCAAGTGTTTATGGAAACAAAAATCTTCAAACATGTAAATAAAAAGGCAAATTCATGCTCATTTTTTTAAAAAACTAAATAACATCACTCAATCCACCATTCATGGAGCTGTCCTGACAAATGATATCACCCTACTCCAGGCCTCTGCTTGACTGGTCCCATAGAAGGAGTGCTGCTTTTAGAATCAGAGGATGTGAGTTCAAATCCCAACTCTGTTGCTAAGAGTCTGTGGGACCTTGGGAAATCACTTCCCTCCCTTGGACCTCCATTCCATTATCTGGAAAATGAAGATCCATCCAGAGGATCTTTAACATCTTTTCCAGCCTAAAGATGTCGATGTCTGTTTCAGTTGCTCTTTATCCATTTTAGTCATGTCTGACTCCTGGTGACTCCACTGGGGGTTTCCTTGGCAAAGATGGTTTGCCATTTCCTTCTCCAGCTCATTTGACAGAAGGGGAAACTGAGACAACAGGGTTGAATGATTTTTCCAGAGTCAGTGACTTTGCCCATGTAGCCAATAAATGTCTGAGGTCACAATTGAATTCATAAGCCCTTTTGGACACAAGACCTGGCAGTCGATGTCCTATGGCACCCCCTAGCGGTCCTTTCTATCTACTCTTGTTTATGATCACAGACTTGGACTGGGCAAACTCTTTAGAGAACATTTAGTCAAGTCATCTCAGTTGACAGATACTAATGCTAAAGCGAAGTAAGTCCTCTAGATTGGGGCTAAAGAACCTTAGAGATCATGGAGTCCAACCATGCCTTTTAAAGAGCAGGAAATGGAGACTTGGGAAATGAGGTCCCACTGCTAAGCACAGCTGTGGGGCTGGAATGGAGACATTCGCACCCAGAATCCTGGGCTCTTTTCATCAGCACTGCTCACTCCAAGTTGCCTGAAAGCCAAAGTGGGGGAAACAGCAGCTGACAAGTAGATCTCCAAGATTTTCAATGATAAAATCCATAATTAATCTCCAGAGTAGATAGAGAAACTCCCTGGATGGCCTCCCAGCCTCTCCAAATCCATACATTTTAAACCAGACCCATCCCTCATCCAAGCTTCCTCTTCTCAGCTGAGGGATCCTCCATTCCTCTAAGTCACCCAGTTGTATAACTCAGAAGTTATTCGCTGTCCCTCCTCTTCCCTCTCCTCACATATCCAATCGGTCGCCAGGGCTTCTCCATCATGTCAAATAACTATCTCCTTGCTTGTCACCTCTCACATAGCCACTGCCATATTTGGCCACTCCTCCTCAGCCTCCTTTGTTGAATCTTCCTCCAGATACATTCTTGAACTCTGAGCTCCTGGTCACCTCTCCTCAGGACTATTGTAATAGCCTCCCAACTGTCCTCCCTGCCACTCATCTCCTTCTTTTCCAGTCCAACCTCCATAGAGCTGCCAAAGTTATATTTCCCAAGTTCTGGTCTGCTCATGTCATTCCCCTGCTAAAACCTTCAGTAGCTCCCTATTGCCTCTATGATAAAATTCAAAACCCTCAGCCTTTCCCAGGGACTCTCACCCATATTTCTGGCCTTATTTCACATTCCAACCCTCTTCAGTCTGATCAAACTATCCTGTTTGCCATTTCTGGCACACAATATCCCTCCCTAACCTTCCCGCCATTCCTGTACAATTGCCCAATCTGTTCTCCTTGCCTGGAATGAACTCCTATCTCACCTCCACCTTGCAGAATTCCCAGCTTCTTCCAAAGCCCAATCCAGGCATCATCTCTTTACTGTAAAAAATAGACTCGAATGCAGGACTACAATCCCCACAAGCCTTTGCTCCACTTCCCCAAAATGCTTTGTAATCTCACGGGAATTCTGAGGTGGGCCAAGATCAAGGAAGGATTTAAGCTGGTGGCAAAGGTTTTTGGGTCTCTCTCGCTTTTTTTGGACTTCCGTTTTGGAGCAGAGGTATCTCTTCCATGATGTGAGGTTATTTTGTCTAGGCCTCTGGCCTAGGCACATGTTTCTTACTTGTATATTCTTTAATCCTTAATCCTTAATAAACCTCTAAAAAATATAATACTCCTTGCAGAGAGAAACTAATTTCTACCTGCCATAGTCTCTTCCCAGTCTCCCCTAAATTTTAACTGTTACAGTTTTTGGCGACCACGAAGGTATGAGAACTTCTCAAATGTTTTAGCCTAGATAATGATTTTTTTTAGGCCACGTCTGTCCAAGATGCTTTTTAGAAAACTGTCTTGATCAGCTCCTGCCTGCAGCCCTCTCCTACTCCTGCTTCTGCAGCCTCTCACCTGGTGCCCAAGCTCCTGGCCCTGCTTGTCTTTTTTTACCCTTGCAAAGCTGTTGATCAGCTCCTGCCTGCCTGCCGCCGCCCGCTTCAGACAGCCGCTTCTCCTGGCCCCACCCCGGCTGCCCGCTCTGCTTGGCCCTGCTTTTGCTTGGCCCTGCTTGTCTGCTCTCTGGCTACGGCCCAGCAGACTTTCTCTCGCTCACCTGGCCCACCTGATTCAACCAAGATTGTAATCATCTGGTGACCTGCCTGCCCAACAAACCCAGATCCTTGGCGGGTAACAAAACGGGGGGGGGGGTATTGGCTCCACATGGGTGGCCTGGGCTACACGTGGACTGGGGAAGGCGGAGGTATCAGAGCAGGGGAGAGAGAAAAGGGAGAGGAGAAGAAACAGATTTTTTCAAACAGAAGACTTTTAAGCAATGGGCTGTTTAAAAGGATACCTTTTGACTGTTGTAGTATTTTCATTGATTTCACCTATGTGCTAGAAGAAAGATTCAGCCCAAAGATTCAACTTTGGGGAGGCAAATGGGTGGCTCAGCAAACTAAGAACCAGGTCTACAGACATGTGGTCCTGGGTTAAAATCTGGCCTCAGATACTCCCCAGCTGTGGGGCCCTGAGCAGATCCCTTAAACCCCATTGCCTAGGCCTTACCACTCTGCCTTTGGACAATAGACATTTAAATGGATAAGAACCCAAGGAACTTTGAAGAGACTAAAGGCTATATTTTGAGGCATTTCAGACTCCAATGGTTTATTTTAAAAAATCTCTGCACTCTATTGCATTTTTCTTGATTGTTTTAAGATATAACTTTGTGATTTTAAATTCATATATTACTAGATTCAATATTATTCTCTTACAAGGTTGATTGAATTTATTTTGAATGTACTGAGTTTTGACTACTGTTAAATTCTGTTGTTTTTCCCCTATAACTGTGCTGAACAAATATTATTGTAATTAAGCCCATATATGAAAAAAAATTTCTATTTTGCCTTTGTAAAATTGTCACAGAGATAGATGGACTTCTTCAGAACTGGTTATAATTATATAACAACCTTGGAAAAATTTAATGTGCTAAATACCTCAAATGATTTTAAGGGTTTTTAAAATATGATTTTTGGAATTTTTTTTAACAATCTGGTTATTTTTGCTGGCCCCTACCACGAGGTAAGGCCCATTAGCTGAAGTGAAATACATTTTATAAACCCCCAACCTTCCCACATGTGAATGGAAGTTGGGCAGTTAATCTCAGGGCATTTGTACCCTTAAAAAGCCTCAAAAAAAAGGAGCATCCCTTTATTTATACTCTTCAGCTCACTACTTTACTTGCACCAGAATGATATATATAGATTTCTTGATTATGTTCTAAACCCAAGATGAGTTTTACTTTGTTTAAAAAATATGTTTAAATACCAAGGTTGAAAGATTGCTATGTTTGTAAAAATTGTGACAAATGTCCATCAATTCATAGGTTTTAAAAATATCATACAGCAACTTATGTGAAATATGAAAGTGTGTTTGTTTGCTATTGTAATTGATTGGGCTATTGAGAATTTTGGGGATATTGATAACTACATATTTGTACTACTGTTTAATTCATTTGCCTTCTACTCACAGTGAGCATGGCCAGATATTAAGAGGAAATGGATCTCATTTTTGGTGAGAAAGCTTTGAATTTTATATTTTCTTAGCTGACAAAGAGTGTCAATGATTATAAGCTATATTTTTGAATTTTTAAAGACTTTTATTATATTTTTCTTGCATGTGCAATATACTATTTGTTTTTTTATTATTTTTTCTCTTTTTTATATTTGAAGCACATGCCACCAGCATTAAGATTTTCTTTAACCTTTTGACTTTTCAGTAATACAAGTTTAAGATACATTTGCCAATGCATGCCCTAAAAGGCTAGAGACTATAAAAACGATGCCACTAATTATTTAAATAAATTATGGGACTTTGCTTAATGATTCTGTCTGATTCCAGGACAAGATACACACAAAAGATCCATTGCACAGGGCCAAAGAAAGGCCAATCCAGGATGGACTGATGCACATCTAGGCCAATACAAAGGTCTTGAACATAATGTGAAGACTCGAGGTTACTATGTTTAACATGTGTTAAGACATAGGCTTTCCTTGTGTCCACACTCACTCTGAAAATACTCACAGACGAGTATCCCTGAAACCTTGGCTCCTATAATCTGGTCCCCTTTTCTGCCTCTCGTAGTCACTTTCTGCAGTCCTGGCTACTGACTTGGTAAATGCATCATTGCTTTGATCATTTTGATTGGGCCCTGATTGAAGGACCTGTTATAGATTTATTTTTCTTTTACTTGGAATTTTTACACATAAGACTTTGATAGTCTATATTTTCATCCAGAAATTTTTTTCTTTTCTTTTTGATTTTTCTGATGTCTTTTTAATATCTCTTGCCAATTGATTCATATACCTCATACCTCAGCCATGCTAACTGATTCTGTATTTGTCAACCACCCTCTTAATGGGGGGAATGTAAAAATATCATTATTTAAATTGCAAAGTTTAAATTCCTTTTGAGAAGAATTTTAGGTAAAGAAAGATGGTACCTCTCTGAATCCAGAAACTGAATTGTTGGAGAAGCCACCATAAAGAAGCCTCCAGACCACAAGTGCACCAAAATTGAACTTTGGGTGTAGTTGATTGAACATTTATTTGTATGTATACTGTCATGCCAAAGGGGACTGCCCCCTAACGAGCTTTCTGTCAATGCGTCCTGTAATTATTGGTTTTGTTCTTTTTTTTTCTTATCCTCAAATTATTGTAATCTTTAAATTGATTATGTTTTTATGATCCTTTGGGGATGGACTTCTTCCCAGAGGATCAAATAGGGGAATGTAAAAAATAGACTCGAATACAGGACTACAATCCCCACAAGCCTTTGCTCCACTTCCCCAAAATGCTTTGTAATCTCACGAGAATTCTGAGGTGGGCTGAGATCGAGGAAGGATTTAAGCTGGTGGCAAAGGTTTTTGGGGCTCTTTTTGGACTTCTGTTTTGGAGCAGACGCGTCTCTTCCGTGATGTGAGGTTATTTTTGTCTCGGCCTCTGGCCTAGGCACATGTTTCTTACTTGTATATTCTTTAATCCTTAATCCTTAATAAACCTCTAAAAAATATAATACTCCTTGCAGAGAGAAACTAATTTCTACCTGCCATAGTCTCTCCCCAGTCTCCCCTAAATTTTAACTGTTACATTACTGAAGCTACTGACTCTGAGTAATCTCCCCTCCGTGAAGTGATGGTGCTTAGATTGGGAATTGGATTGTGCTTATCTCTGTCCCTATGATGTCCAGGAGGAGAATTTCCATTATTTAAAGCCAAGAATTGTTTTATTATTATTAGTGGTCGTGATAATTAGTGTGTGTGCGTGTGTGTGTGCGTGTGTGTGTGCGTGTGTGTGTGTGCGTGTGTGTGTGTGTGTGTGCAAAGAGAAAAAGAGAGAGATGCAATATTTCCAAGCATGAATTCCTGTTTCTTTGTCTCCCCGGTGCCAAGTAAAGTGACTGGCACGCAGTTAGCTCTTGGTAAGCGTTCGTTGAATGGAATGGAAGAGAACGTCCAACAGCATCCTTTTCTGCACCGTTTTTGAGACGAGGAGACTGAGTGATTCCAGCCACAGGGCGCAGACTTTGCTTTCGCAGTTGATGAAGCCAAATGGGGCTGTTGGAAGCTGTTAATTACACACCTTCATCTCTGAATTCCGTACACGTGTTATCGTCTCCTTCAAAGCCGAGGCCTTGGGCGATTTGGACTTTTCTTCCCCACTGGCTGGTCGGGCTTCCCAAACAGAGCACTTCAAGGCCTCCTCCTAAACATGTTGCCTGGGCTTGGAGAGATGGGAGGACCTGATTAGCGGAGCCTGGCAGCCTTGGCAGAGTGACTACAATCAACACACAGGAGGGGCAACACACCTGACTGCTGCTGCTGCTGCTTCTGCTGCAATAACCTTGGGGGGGGGGGGAATTGGTGCCCATGGGAGGATCAAAAGCGCTTTCCTGTGTTTCTTCTTGAGATAATGACCTCATCCTGGTTCCAGAACAATTAGTCCACTTCTCTGCTCATTAGTTTGAATGAGTCAAGGTCAAGTGGCTCATATGCATGGATGAGTGGAGAAACAGGTGGGGAATAAGCTTCCCTTTGATCTCAGGGGCCTATTTTCCAGACTCCAGGCTCTGATCACCTGCATGGAACTAGGATTGCCTGGCCAGTGAGGGATGGCTGATGGGGCAGCCAGCACTTTCAGACCGTCTGCAGAAGAACAGAGCCCAGCAGCCAGGAGCCAGGCCAGGTGTTGAGGGCATGGACAAGCCCACCGTCACAAGTACCTGGGTCTGGTCCTTAGGCTCCTGTTCTTCAGCCTCCCTTAGTCTGTTCACCAGCAATGGCTCTGCAGGCACTGAGGGCTTTGGGAGCAGAAATGGTCCGGGGGGAACATCTAATCTAGGGGTTTTAGCTTACAGATGAGGAAACTGAGTTTGAGAGAAGGGAGGCCAGAAAAAGAGCCCAAGAGTGATCAGGGCAAGAGGGACAGTTCTGGGCAGCCTCAGGATGGTGTAGTCAAGGAGGAACACTTTACAGAAGGGTCAGGTTATAAGTCAGACTCTTTACTGCCTGGAGGCAGGGGTGGGGAGGAGAAAATGGGAATCCTGAAATGTTGGCCAACAACTGGAAAGTTTTTATCTGCCAGCAACTGAAAAATACATAAACAAACAAATGAATCAATGAATAAACAAAAAATAAAATGAATGAATGAATGAATGAATGAATGAGTGGGTAAATAAATAAATAAAAACAGATTTTTTTTTTTTAAAAGAAGGATCAGGTATTGAGTGGGGGCTGGACACACAAGGTTGCCTTCAGCATCGTAGAAACAGCCAGGCTCAGCACCTCCTGGCCAAACACACACACACATAATATATATCTGAATATGTCTATTAGGATATTCTTTATTGGCATCAGAGTGCCATACCCAAGGGTAGTGGATTCTCTACCATCCCAGCCCTCTGGGTCAGTCACTCTTACCAGATGTCATCAAGTTCACTTCCAGTTATTTATTTGTAAGACAGGAAGTAACTGCTGGGTCCTCCCCTCCTCAGCTCCCAACAGGGCAATACGCCTAAAGGTCCATGGCCAAATGGCACTATGCTTTCTCAGGTCTTTCTCTGTTCTTTAAAATGACCAGAAACCTATTAATTTTTAACTCTCTCTAGGATAGTCTCCAAGGCTAACATCAACAGGATTTCTGCTGACAAGAAGACCCCAAATCCTTGCTACTAATTAAAAAATGATCGTGATGATTATCATTGTTATCACTACTGTTCCTTAGGACACTAGAAGTAAGTGCTGTTGGTTGCTTAAAGGTTTGAGGAATGCTTTTTTCACAAAAGACCTTCAAGCCAAAACTACAAATGCTTTTAACCTCCTTTTATAGTGAGGAAAGGCACAGAGAGCTTTAATGATTGGACCTGGGTTAGTGCAGCTAGAGCCTGTCAGAGTGAAAATTTGAGCTTGAAAATCTCTTTCCTTGACTTCATTTCCCCAATGTTCCTCTTGGTGTTGATGCCTCTGTCTTCTTTGATGTCTCCACTAAATATGGTTTTTTGGTAAAACCCTGAACTTGGAATCAGAAAAACAGGGATTCAAGTCCCACCTCAGATTCTTCCTAGCCTGGGGAAAGGATTAATATCTCTGCCTCAGTTTCCTCATCTACAAAATGGGTGGGGGAGGTGATCTCAATGACTTTAAAGGTCCTTTTCAGCTCCAAATCAATGATCTTAGGATCTTGCTGTATTATTTCCCTTTTGGAAATTGTATTCACTTGACTGCCCAGTAATTTCCTGTCCAAAGGACTGCCCAATGAATATCTGCATCCCAGTGCTGCAGGCCCACATCTACAATGCCCAGCTCATTCTCCTTTGGGACCAGGCTCCTCCTTAGGATCACCTCTGAAACTTCTCTGATTTCCCCTCCTTCTGCCCCCCTCCCCCAAGCCAAGGAGGCCAGTCCCTCCCCCACATGAGAGACCTTCAAATAGTCAGAGACTTAACAAACCCTGTCACCTTCAGACAAACGGAAACCTCCTTTCTCTCAAAACCAGTTCCTCTCCCAGCTTCCCCATTTCTTTGAGTGCTGGCCTCTGCTTCTTCATCATTCAAGCCCCAAACCTAGAAGTCATCTAGGAGGCCCCCTTCTCTTTTGACCCTCCCACAGTCAATCCAGTATCAAATCCCAGCCATTGCCCCTTTGGGATGTCTCTTGAATCCACACATTTCTTCCCCAACCATAGCCACCCCGTTGGCCAGGTCAAGACCTTACTCTTTCATGCCTACCCTCCAGTAAGGCTCCTTGACGGTCTCTTCTCCAGGGCTAACATCCCTCAGTCCAACCTAATGTTCTCATTTTGAACATCTACCTACCTCTACCACTCCATGATTATCGGTGGCTCCTCATCATTTCCCAGCGGAGCATTTGATTTGATTTGATTTTTCCCAGCAGAGCATTTGAGACCCATTTTGCCTTTACAGCCCGACCTCCAACTCCTGAGCCTCCTATAGAAATTAGTCTTCTCACCATTCCTCAAACATCTCAGTCTGCATTTTTCCGTGCTGTTCTCCATGCCTTTTGCATGTCTTTCTCTGTTCTTTGTAATTGCCAGAATTCTCTTAAGTTTTTCATTTTAATTAATTTTAAATAATTTTAATTAAATTATTTTTTACATTAAAAATAAAAAAAAAAATAATAAAAAGTAACCAATAGAAAACCTTCATTGTTCACGAAGCCTTTCCAAACTCCAGAAATAACCATTTCCACCATTTGGCAATCTATTTGGGGTTTTCAAAGCACTCCGAGAGCATTGGAGCCTCACAATAACCCTGTGAGGGATGGGCTACTGGTGTTACCTCAAATTGACACAATGGAAACTGAGATTCAAAGAGCTTTGACAAATGACCTTTGATGAGACAAGTTGTCTTAACTCGACCAAAATGTATTGCTTGCTATGTGCCAGGACCCGCTTAAGTACTGGGGATTCAAAGGAAGGTAAACACTGTTCCTGCCCTCAGGTAGCTCACATTCTAATGGGAGAGATTACACGTAAATAACTGGGCATATACAAAGACTGAGACCACATGTAAATGATTATGTTTCATTGTTGTTGTTCAGTCATTTCAACTGTGTTTGACTCTTACCTCTTTTGTGGAGTTGTCTTGGCAAAGGTGCCAAAGTGGTTTGCCATTTTCTTCTTCAGCTCATTTTACAGATGAGGACACTGAGGCACAGAAGGTTGAGTGACTTGCTCAGGGTCACACATATAAGTATCTGAGAACAAATTGAACTCAGGAAGAGGAGTCTTTCTGTTTCCATTCCTGCAGCTCTATCCATTGTACCACCTACCTGCCCAAATTACTGTATACAAATGAGATATATACAGCATGAACAGGAGGTCATCTCAGAGGGAAGGCACTGGACTTGAGGGGTACTGAGGAAAAGCCTCCAATGGAGGGAAGGATTTCAGATGAAACTCAAAGGAAGCCTGGGGAGCCAGGAGAGGCAGATGAAGAGGGCCATGGAATCAGGTGAAGTATTATGTTGGAAAATGTCCCGAGATCTTAGAGTACGTTGAGAAAGGCAGCCATAAAAAGAATGGGAACATAAGTCATCAAGAGCTTTAAAAGCCCAACAGAAGGTTTTAGGTTTGATTCTGAGCTAATATGGAGTCATTGGAGTTTACGAAGTATGGTGGGCAGTCAGGAAGAGGTGACATGGTCCAGCCTGCCCTTTAAAGACATCATTTTGGCAGCGTGGTGGAGGACAGACAGGAGTGAGGGGAGATTTGAGTCTCCTCTTTGATGGAAATTTTTCAAGCAGAGCCTGCATGACCATTTGTCAGGAACACATTGGTGGGGGTGGGGGGGTATAAGTTAGTCTCCTGTAAACTTGATGGAATGATTCTTGAATCATTTAGCTTTTGTATCTCATTCATATCTCATCTGTCCAACTAGACTGCACTCCCCTTGGTGATCTTCCCAACACCTAGTCCAGTGCCTGGAGTGGAGCAGACCTTCGGTCTCTGTGTTTTGACTGATTCTCTTTCCACAGAATTCCAGAACTCTCTCATTTCACACTGAAAATCATTCTGGACAAGAAGACTAGGACACCAAGGCATCATTCTTTGCAGAGCCTGTCTGTCTCTGAAGGTTTCCCACTGGGAGATGAAAACATGATTTAAGGAAAAGGAAAAAGCCCAAAGTACCAGAAGTCTAGAACTTCTGAAAAAAAAGTTTTGAAATTGAATTCTTAAGGGGAACCCTGATTCTTGGAGTGTGTTTATTTCCCCTCCACCGCGGGACATTTTCCAAAGGAAATTATAACCAAAATAACTAGGAGAGGGAAGTTAGAATTTCAAGGTTAGAATCCATTTGTCTTTGGGTCCTGGAATTCAAAATGGATACAAAGGATACAAATTCATATTCCCTTGGGATATGGGATTTCCTGTCCCAGAGCTCTAAACATGTCTTATCCATCACACTGGGCTTAGGTGAGACATTTTAACGAGGTAAATATTAAAGAATTTGGAACATAAGAATTAAGTTCCCTATCAATACTCATGAGTTTTAAATTTATAGGGGGGGAAAACACTTGGTAGAAGGAGTTTGAAGATTTTTTATATGCACAATGCTGAGCTGTGGAGAAGGGGGGTAGATAAAATTAACAATTTAGGGGTCCCACAAATCTTCCAAAAGTTTGTGACACTGAATCCTGCCCTCAAGATTGCAAAAATCCATTTCCTTCAACAGTGTTGAGAAAAGGTGGCCATTTGTCCTTGCTGGGAGACCCTGCAAGTGTAATCCTAAGGAATAAATATCAGTTCAGGATATGAAATCCACAAGTAGGTGGAGCTAGTTACAACAAGATAGGGTGGAAGCAGTCATCCAGGAGTGGCACAATGGAGGTAATCAAGTTATCAGTTAACAAGCATTTATTAAGCAACTACCACATGCCAGACTAGTGATCAGCATTGGGGTACAAAGACAAAAATCCTCGTCCCCAAGGAGCTGGCATTCTAATAGAATGTCCCCCGATAAGTATATTTGTGGCTGACCTCTGTAATGATGGGCCATCTGGGCATGTATGCTCAATATCTCCAGGTCACTGAGTGTTCAATGGTTCATTTGGCACCAATATGGCATAGGGGATAGATTGATGGACTTGGACTGAGGAAGATCAGAATTCAGATCTTACCGCTGACATTTAATGGTTATATGACCTTGGGTAAGTCACTGAATCTCTGTTACCCTTGATTTTCTCTCTTGTAAAGTGAAAATGACAATAGATAATGTTTATTTGTTATAATAAAATACTCAGGTAACTTCCTCCCTCACTCCTCTTCTCTGTTAAAGAAACCATCATGTGACAAGTTTTTATGTGACCAAATTAGTTATACTGTCCCTTCTCAGCAACTCTACACCTGCACCCAGCTTTGGAAACTGGACAACTCTTAGTTTGGATTTCTGTTGCTGCAGAGCAGATGTGCTCCAGCATCACCCCAGGAGCTGAGTCTGCAGGACAAGACAAGTGACCACTTCCATTTTCTTCCACCTTCTCAATGCTTCGCGTGCATCACTCTCACACACATTTTGGCAATCCATCAAAATGATATTTCTGGGCTTCCATCTCATCAAATATTTCAAATGCTTGTTTTTTTCTTTTCTTTAAAAATATTATTAATTTATTTGTTTGTTACATTAAAATACTATGGTAACTTCCCCCCTCTTCTGTCCTCCCATTAGAGAAGACTTCAATGATCAAAAAGATAGATGTATTTATAAGGCTATGTCTTCCTTTTTTCTATTTATCAGTTCTTTCTCTGGAAGTGAATATATACAAGCTATCCTTCAAACAACATTTCCATTACTGTATATAATGTTTCATGGTTCTGCTCATTTCATTCTTCATTATTTCATGTGTTTTCCCATTTTTTTTTAGTTAGGCTTATCATTTAAAATTAAACTCATCGCTGTGAATTGATCCAACCATTCTGGAGGGCAATTTGGAACTATGCCCAAAGGGCTCTAAAAGACTGTCTGCCCTTAAATCCAGACATAGCATTGCTGGGTTTGTATCCCAAAGAGATAATAAGGAAAAAGACTTGTACAAGAATATTCATAGCTTCACTCTTTGTGGTGGCCAAAAATTGGAAAATGAGGGGATGCCCTTCAATTGGGGAATGGCTGAACAAATTGTGGTATATGTTGGTGATGGAATATTATTGTGCTCAAAGGAATAATAAAGTGGAGGAATTCCATGTGAACTGGAACAACCTCCAGGAAGTGATGCAGAGCGAGAGGAGCAGAACCAGAAAGAAGAACATTGTACACAGAGACAGATACACTGTGGTACAATCAAATGTAATGGACTTTTCCATTAGTGGCAATGCAGCGATCATGAACAACCTGGTGGAATCTACAAGGAAAAACACTATCCACATTCAGAGGAAGAACTGTGGGAGTAGAAACACAGAAGAAAAACAACTGCTTGATTACATGGGTGGAGGGGATGTGATTGGGGATGTAGACTCTAAATGATTAAACTAGTGCAATCATCAATAATATGGAAATAGGTTATGATCAGGGACACATGTAATACCCAGAGGAATTATGGCTACAGGAAAGGGGTGGGAGGAGGGTAGGGAAAGAATATGATTCTTGTAAGCAGGGAATAATGTTCTAAATTGACTAAATAAAATTTTCCAAAAAAAAAAAAGAAAAGAAACTTTAAAAAATAAAATGAAATAAAATTAACCTCATCATTTCTTATGGCAAAGTAATATTCCATCAATTTGTTTAACCACTCCCCAATTAATGGACAATCCTTCAATTTCCAGCCCTTTGCCACCACAAAGAGAGCCTCTATAAATATTTTAGAACATATAAGTTCTTCTTTTTCCTTGATCATTTTAGGAATAAACCTAATAGGAGTATTGCTGGGTCAAAATATGTACACAGTTTTATAACTCTGAGGGCATAATTCCAGATTTCTCCCCATAACATTTAGATTATTTCACAGTCACACCAGAAATGTCATAGTGCCCTTATTTTTCCAAATCATCCCCAATATTTGTCATTTTGCCCTTTTATCATTTTAGCCAATTTGATAAGTATGATGCTTCAGAGTTGTGTTTAATTTGCATTTGTTTGAATCAATGATGACTTAGAGAAATTTTCATGTAGTTATATATAAACACATATGTATGTGTATACATATGTATATTTGCTATCTTCATCCAAAAACTATCTGTTCATATCTTTTGCCCATTTATCAGTTGGGGAATGGATCATATTCTCAACATTTTCTATATAGTTTAGAAATGAGACTTCTATTCGAGATGCTGTCTGCAATTTCGCCCCCAACTCAATGCTTTCCTTCTAATTTTGGCTTCATTAGTTTTATTTGTGCAAAATTGTTTCAGTTTAATGCACTGAAAATTTTTCATTTTCTATCTCACAATGCTTTCTATCCCTTCTTTATTCACAATTTTTCTCCTGCCCATAAATTTGATAGTTAATGTGTTCCCTGTTCTTCTAATCTGCTTATAATGTCTCCCTTTATGCTGAGAACATGCATCCGTTTTGATTTTATCTTGGTAAATGGTGAAATATATTGAATAACAGAATTGTATTGAATAGTAAGAAACTATATGTAGTTTCTACCAGACTGCTTCCCAGTTTGCTATCAACATTGACCCAATAGTGAATTCTTATCCCCAAACTTGAATCTTTATTTTTGTCAAACACAAGGTTACTATAATCTTTTAATATAGTTTGTTGTGTCTGTTCTGTTTCACTGATCTGTTTTTCTATTTCTTAACCAGTACCAGATAGCTCTGATAATTACTGCTTTATAACATAGTTTAAAATCTGTTACTGCTATACCTCCTTCTTTTACATTTTTTAATTAATTCCTTTGACATTCTTGTCCTTTTGTTTTTCCAAATGAATTTTATTATTTTTTTTCTAGTTAAAAATTTGTAGTTTAATTGATATGGCTTTGAATGAGTAGATTAGTTTTCATAGGATTGTCATTTTAATTATATTATCTCCTCCCACACATGAACAATTAATGTTTCTCCAGTTATTTAAATCTGACTTCATCTGTATAAGAAATATTTTATAATTATGTTTGGGTAATTTCTGAGTTTGATTTGGCAGGTACACTCCTTGGTATTTTATTCTATCCATTAAATGGGTTATTTCTTACTATCTCTTCTTATATAACTTTATTGATGATATATAGAAATGTTGATGATTTATGTAGGTTTATTTATATTCTGGTACTTTCCTAAAATTATTTTTAGTTGAACTAATTTTTAGTTGAATCTTTAGGATTTTCCATGGATCCCTTTTATATTATCTGCAAAAAGAGCTCAATTTATTAATTTTGCCTATTCTGATTCCTTCTATTTCTTTTTCTTCTCATTGCTATTGCTAGCAAAAATACAATATTAAATCATATTAGTGATAATGGCTTCTTGCATGCTTGATCCTATAGAGAAGAATTATACTTTATCCCCATTACAGATGTTTGCTGATGATTTTAAGTATATATTTATTATTCTAAGGGGGAAAATGTTTATACCTAGGCTTTCAAGTGTTTTTGATAGGAATAAGTGTTGTATTTTGTCACACCTGTTGATACAATCATGATTCTTGCTGCATTTTTGTTCATGTAACCAATTTTTTAAAAGTTTTCCTTGTATTAAACTATTCCAGCATACTTGGTATGAATTATGTTTGGTCATAGTGATTATTCTTTGTGATATACTTGTATAGTCTCCTGGCTAATATTTTATTAATGATTTCTACATCTATATTCATTAATGAAATTGGTCTATAATTTTCTTTCTCCTTTTTTGCTCTTCCTGATTTAGGTATCAGTAACATATTTACTTCACAAAAGGAGTTTGGCAGGATTCCTTTCCCAATTGTTCTAAAATAATTTATTTAATATTGGTATTAGAGAAGTTTTAAATGTTTCATAAAATTCACCTGTAAATCCATCTGAGCTTGTTAGTTTTTTTCTTGGGAAGTTTATTTATGGCCTGTTCAATTTATTTTTCTAAAATAGGTTTATTTAGATATTTTATTTCTTCCTCTATTAGTCTAGACAATTTATATATTTGGGACATTATTCAGTTTCACTTATATGTTTATTTTGTTGTTTTACAGTTGGGCAAAATGACTCCTGAAATTTGCTCCAATTTCATCTCCAAATTCATCTCCATAAATTCACCCTTTAACTTTTTGATACTAGTAACTTGTTTTGTTTTGTTTTGTTTTGTTAACCAAAGGTTTATCAATTTTGTTCTTTTTTACCCCATAAAACCATATCAGTTTTATTTAGTAATTCAATGGTTTTATTATATTCAATGTTACAAATCTCAACTTTAATATTTAGGGTGTCCAAATTGGTATTTAGTTTGGGATTTTTAATTTGTTTTTTTCTAGTTTTTTAAATTGTATACTCAATTTATTGATCTCTTCTTTCTCTATTTTATTGACATGAACATTTAGAAATATAAAATTTCCTCTAATTATTATTTTTGCTATGCCCCATAGGTTTTGGTATATTGTCTCATTAACATTTTCTTTAATAAAATTATTTATTGTTTTCATGACTTGATCTTTAACCCATTCATTCTTTAAGATTGTTAGTCTCCAATTAATTTTTACTTTGTGCTTCTATAATCCCTTATTAAATATAATTTTATTACATTCTGATCTGAAAATAATATATTTATTTTTTCTGCATTTAACTTGTTAACTTGGAAATAACACAGAACTGCCAAAGTAGTCAGAAAAACCACTGTTTAATCAGGACATAGATAAGTCCAATATTTGGCCCTTTACTCAGAGCCTGGCACCACAACTTTTACAGGGTTTATACCCTGGACTCTGGGAATATTATCCCTGGGAGTTCCACTGCACTAGATGATGACTACAAGGAACAAAAGAATTTGGGGAACCTATATACTATTTGGGAAATGGAGGTACTGGGAAATATGATTGAGTGACATTACAATGCTTACAAGGAAATGAGAGTGTAAAAATTATACTGACAGAATACAATCAAGCTTGGGAAAAGAATCATAGCTAGAAGTTAGGGTAGAAGGGAAGGGGCTGCTTACAATGGATACTAAAAAAGTGGTTCCTGCCCAAGTGCAGGTCATCTTGGTAAAGGGTCTTTGATAAAATAGGGTTCATTATTCAGTCTTAAACTGCTAGCCTGAGATTCCCTTCAAGGTGGATTCTCACAGGAACAGGGAACAAGTACAAACTTTGGGGTCTTCAACTTACAAACTAGTCCTAAATCTTGAAGTTCATCAGATCTTACTAAACTACAAGTTTGGGGTTTCTAGGTTCCAAGTCATCAAACTATAAAGTTTTGTGTCTTAATATATGGTCATTTTTTTTTCAAGAAAAAGGCATAGTTGTCTATTTCCATTCAGTTCTCTCTAGAGATCTACCATATCTACTTTATCTAAGATTTTATTTATCGACTTGAATTATTTCTTGTTTTTTGGTTAGTTTTATCTAGTTCTGAGAGGGGGAAGGTTGAAATTGCCCACTATTATAGTTTTGTCATCTATTTTCACTTGTAATTCCTTTAGCTTTTCCTTTAACAATTTGCATGATGTAACATTTGGTGCATGTAAGTTTAGTTCTGATAATGCTTCATTATCTATGATACTTTTTGACATAATGTAGTTGTCCTATTTATTGCTTTCAATTAAATCTACTTGAGCTTTAACTTTGTCTGAGATCATGATTGCTGCCCATGATTTTTTTTTTTGGTCACCTGAAGCTTAATATATTTTTCTGCATCCCTTTAATTTTTACTCTACATGTATCTCTCATTTTAAAATCTGTTTTTTCTAAGTAAGATATTATTTGGGTTTGGTTTTTGATCCATTCTGCTCTCCACTTCCTTTTTATGGGTGAATACTATTTATACTCAAAGTTGTAATGATTAGTTGTATATTTCCCTCCATTTTATTTTTCTACACTCTTTTTCTTTCTCTATCTCTCTTTTTTGTCTTATTCCTCCTTGTTTTTTTTCTAACCACTACCACCCTAATCCCCACTCCTTTTTTCAGTCTCTCTCTTATTTACCTCCCATGTCCTCCTAAGGTTCCCTCCTTTGTCTTCTCCTTTTACCCTCCTAGTTGTTAAATTATTTCTAGGGGTCCTTTCTTTATCTCTTTTCTTACCCTTCTATTTCTTAATATAAAAGACCTCTATTAGTTCCTCCCTTATCCTATATCCTTGCCCTCTTTTTTTTCTTACTCTATATGCCTTGCTAATATTCTCTCTTAATCTTTATCCTCTGCCCTCCTATCTCCTTATAAGTTAAGAAAAAATTTTCCCTTCTATATGCACATATTATATCCTCTTTTACCCAGTTCTAATGAGAATAAGGCATTAGCTTTACCAGTCCTCGATCCCCTCCTTCCCTTCATTGCAACATTTCTTTCATTCATGTGTCTTTTATATAAGATAATTGGTCCATTTTATTCCTCTACATTCAATTTTATTTCATTTTTGACTATTCCATTATATTCAACTTAGCCTTAAAGCTTTTATCTTTATTTGTTCCTTCAAACATTCCAATTACTGATATTCTTTAAGGTTTAAAACTTTAAAAATAGTTTTAAATATACCTTTCATAAACATTTTAAATATACCATTTTCTCATGTAAAAAGCAATCAGTTAATTAATAAAAGTAAACATTAAATTCTTTATAATTTATTTTTCATGTTATCTTCTCACATTTCTTCTCATTTTTGTAGATCAAATGTTCCATTCAGTTCTGGTCTTTTATTCAAGAATATTTGAGTCTTTTTTTCCCCTTAAGTGACCTTTTTTTCCTTGCATGATGATACTCAACTTTGCTGGATAGGTTATTCTTGATTCTAAACCCAGTTCATTTGCTCTTCAAAATATTGTTTTTCATGCCCTTTATTATTTTAATGTAGATGCTACAAAATCTTGTGTTATCCTGATTGTAGCTCCATAGGATTTAAACTGTTTCTTTTCTAATTGCTCGTAGTATTTTTTCTCAGCCTGAGAGATATATAACTTACTTATAATGTTCCTATGAGTTTTCTTGTTGGGTTCTCTTACCAATAGTGATCAATGAGTTCATTCAAGTTCTACTTTATATTTTAGTTCCAAAACTTCCATAAAATTATCTTTAATTATTTCTTGAAGTGAAGGCAGCTAGGTGACTCAGTGAATTGAGAGCCAGGCCAAGAAACAGGAGGTCTTGTTTCAAATTTGGCCCCCAACACTTCTTAGCTGTGTGACCCTGGACAAGTCACTTAATCCCCATTGCCTTGACCCTGGACAAGTCACTTAATCTCCATTGCCTAACCCTTACCACTCTTCTGCCATATTGATTCTAAGACAGAAAGTAAGGTTTTAAAATAATAATAATAATAATAATTTCTTGAAGTATAGTGTCTAAACTATTTTTTATTATAACTTTCAGGTAGTGCAAGACTTTTTATATTGTTTCTTCTTGGTCTTTTTTCCAGGTCAGTGGCCTTTGTAATAAGATGCTTCTTATTCTCCTGAATTTTTTTCATTTTTTATTTAGCTTTATATTATTTCTTGTCTTAAGAAGTTATCTACTTCCTCTTACCAGATTCTAATTTTTAATGAATTATTGTCTTAATTGATTTTTGAATAGCTTTTTTTCCAGTTGGTTGACATTATTGCATTAATTTTATTTTTTTCTAGTTTTTCCTGAGCTTCTCTCATTTGGTTTTTAAAGTCTTTTTAAGCTCTTTAAAGAACTCTTTTTGAGCTTATTTCCATTTTATATTTTTTCCATAAAGTTTTCAAAGTGTATTTTAATTTCACTGTATTCTGAATTGGAATCCTGGGCCTTGTTTTTATTTCCAGAGTTGCTCTCTATGACTGGAATCATTCTCTTTTGCTGATTTACTTTTTTATTTTTTTATTTTTAGTGATCTATTTCTTAATTGTTTGCTTTATGGCAGTGTTGGTCTCTTCTTCCTGTGTGTGGAGAAAAATCCCTCAGGATTCAGTTTTGTTGTTGCTGTTGTTGCTATTTTCTGAGCTCTCTGGGGATCTTTGACTTCTTGGTTGTTCTTCTAATGTCTTTATTATAGGGTGCCCCACCAGTGCTATCACTTCCAACACTCTTACCTGCTGCGGTTTTTCCAGAGACTGTAAGCATCATCTTACTCCTCTGTCCTGGAGCCAAAACCAGGAACCCCACTCTCCCAGGGTTCTCACCTCCCTGCCAACTGTACTCACACATGGGTATTTAAATGTTCCCTCTCTTTTCCCTAGCAGCAGCATCCTGGGATGGTCACTAGTCAACTCACATAGGCCATTCAATCTTCTCCCAGTCAGCCACTCAGCTCCTCACCCTTCCACCTACAATAGTGTAAGGGAGAAAACGGGTTAATTTATTAAAAGTTTGAACTGGATTATTTAAGAGTGTTGATGCCAGGAATTTAATTTATTCCAAAGAGATTTATTTACAATTTATTTACAAAATGTAGAAAGAGTGAAAGTAAGAGAATCAGAGAGAGGATAGGGTAAGATATTTACCTTAAGCACTAAGTAACTTACTCCTGGCTCTGGGCAGGGAGAGTTAGTCCTTAGTCCTTGGCAAAACTGAGGACCTGGGGGTCTCTTCAGAAAAAATCAGCAGTTAAGAGTCAGCTTTTTCATTCACCATGTGTCAGTTCAAAGGAAGAGATTTAGAGAACAGCCTCAACAGGAAACAGGGTCTTGGGTCCAGTCAGCACATTCTTCAAAGAATGAAGAACTGTCAATAGAACTTCACTCAGGAAGCTGTGACCCCCTTTTAAAGACACTTCCTCTTGTGTCATTTCCTGTGCCTTCCCCTAATTCTACATCTACCAATCACAGTTGAAGTCCTGCTTTAGGAGTGCCCAGGAGGCAGTCAGTCGATTCTGATTTGTCACCCACTATACAGACCTCCTGCACTCGAGTGTGAATGGGGTGTTTGCACCTTTGGTGATTAAATCTAAAAATGGGCAGATCTTCCTACTCAGCTTTTAAATAGGGGTGTTTAGACTTTTGGTGATTAAGTCTAAAAATAGGCAAGGGTTACAATTTAATCTTCACAATAGTCAGTTGGTTGATGGCTCTGCAGATAAGGTGGTGCCTACCCAGCTGCCTCCAGGCCCTACCATCTGTTGATCTGGCTGTTGGACTATATGTAGAGCCATCCCAACTTCTTTCCAAGTTGTCCCAAGTTGTTCCAAGATTGGGAAATTCCCTTAACCAACATAGATAATAGCTTTTCCTTGGCTTGGTGGCTGGATCCTAGAAACGTGCTTGAGGCAGGCTGAATATAAATGACTTACCTAGGGTCACAAAGTTAGTCAATGTCAAAGGTGAAGTGTTCTTGATTCCATGCCCAGGACTCTATCTGCACTATACCGTCATTATCAGAGAAAAATATCACTTAAAATGTCATTTTGGAAATGCTTTTCTCCCCTCCCTTCACATGTCCTTTGGATGCCTCATTGTCAGATAAAGGTGATCCTGGGCTCTCCCAAGCCTCTGTCAACAGAACCCAGACGCTAGGCTGGCTGCCAAAGTGGACAAGGCTCAAGCACAGTCCTGGCACAAGCCTCTTCATCTGCTCAGTGGAAAGAGTAAAAATGGCTGTTCTAGGTGTTGTAATAAAGGTTCACCTCACTGATAATGGTGGTGTACCAGTGAAAGGGTGAGGGTTGTGGGAACAGGGGCAGGGTGTGCCGGAGGGGTGGCTGAAGCAGCTGTCTCCGCCCCCCCCCCTCTTTCCCCTGTGCTACCACACGGTTTCCCCAGAGGTGGCTGAAGGGGATTGGATGACAAGCCCCCTGTCAGGACCTTATGGATGACTTCAGTGCCTCTCTGTCGAGGCAGGCCCCAGCCAGAGGGAACGGCCTCGGGTACTCTGTGAGCTCTGTCCCGGGGTCTTGAAGTAACCCTTTCATACTGTATTGAGAGCCTTGAACAAATATGTGACTGCTTGAAAGGGTTGAACACTGGATTTTGGATAACCTGGATAAGGAAAGAGGGGACAGACAGCCCTGTTAACCCCCCCTCCCCCCCCCCCCCCCCGAACGCAGTCTGAAAAGGCACTTAATCTGCCCAAACAGATTTCCCCATCCCTTCCCAGCTAATAGAACCCTTTCTATGAACTTATTTATCTGTTTGGCGGCCCAAGAGACGGATGAAGGAAGAAGTTCAGGAAGGCAGGGAAGAACAAGGGCACTAGGCTCTCCTTCTGGGAGTCCCCCCCCCCCCCCCCCCCGCCCAGAGGTCTGAGGTGCCGTTTCTTCAGGTGGAGGGAAGTAGAAGATGGGTGTTTAGAGGGAGATCAGCTATAAGAAGGAAGGAAGAAGCAACGTCTTCTCAGGTGGCTTCGGAGATTCCTCAGCCCTCTAAAACTGGTCCTGCCAGGTCAGAACACCTGAGGCTCCTCAGAACTCTCCCAGGTCAGTGTTTTTTCCCTCCCAGAAGTCTCTGCTACTGAATTGCCATTGGTTCTCTTTCCGTCCTCATGTCAGGGTTTCACATCTTCCCTGCCTCCCCCCCCCCATCCTTACAGAAGGTAGCCATGAGGAGATAAATACTTTTGCTGCAGTAACTCCTGAGCTGCCCACTGAGGTATAGAGAGGGAGTGTGATCTGCTTGCATGGAGTGAAGAGCCCCACCTCAACCCCACAACCAAGCATGCACACTCACACACACACACACACACACACTGTCCACCCCCCCTCCCTCCAAACTTAGAGATGGGAGGAGCAGGCAGGGGCTCGTAGTCCCTCCGCATCTGCTGCACGGTGAATCTAGGCAGGGAGCATCATTCATACATGGCCACAGAATGAGTTTGCAGTGGGCAGACGCAGCTGCCATGGGCTAGCGGCCTCGGCATTAAGTGACAGCAGCAGGGAGCCTGTCTTCCATCGAGAGCCGCACGTAAACCTCTCTATCGCTTGAGCCACAGCTAGACAGCCTGGACCTCACGTGAACGTGGGAGTCCTACACTTTGTAGCTCTTCACTCTGGGATAGAACCAGACCAGGGCAAATGAGTTGTGTGTCACTCACTGACATCAAAGGGGACAGATTCTCTTCTCAGTGGAGCTCTCACCCCATCCCAGCATCACAATCCTTCAGACAGACCCCAACTTCCTAGCAATAGGAGTGTGCTGGGGGTGGCTGTCTCTCCCCACCAAATGCCCTCTTTTCCCCATAAACTAACCCCCCCCCACCGAGCTATTTCACATCCTCAGGGAAATTACAGCTCTAGTTGGACCCTCATTTCTTCAAGGCTCCAGTTGTGCTCATCCTCTTTAACCTGTCAGAGGGTAATGGTAACTCTTCAAACATCCTCAGTAGAGATAGAGATCACAGCCCTAGGATGGAAGGGGCCTCAGAGGCCATAGAACCCAACTTCTTCATTTTCTAGAGGAGGATACTAAGGCCCAGAATAATTAAGAGGTTTGGGATTTATGATACTGTTACTTTCCTTCCTTCCTTCCTTCCTTCCTTCCTTCCTTCCTTCCTTCCTTCCTTCCTTCCTTCCTTCCTTCCTTCCTTCCTTCCTTCCTTCCTTCCTTCCTTCCTTCCTTCCTTCCTTCCTTCCTTCCTTCCTTCCTTCCTTCCTTCCTTCCTTCCTTCCTCCCTCCCTCCCTCCCTTCCTTCCTTCCTTCCTTCCTTCCTTCCTTCCTTCCTTCCTTCCTTCCTTCCTTCCTTCTTCCTTCCTTCCTTCCTTTCTTCCTTCCTTCCATCCATCTTTCCTTCCTTCCTCCATACCTCCTTTCTTCCCTTCCATCTGACCTAAGGAAAGGACTTTTTATTCCAAGAATCTTGTTTTCATAATACTTCTATGGTTAGAAGAGACAAGCACAGCCCAGCAGGGGCAAAACAGCTTTTCCTGGACCTAAATCAGAACTTGAAACTAAGGGGTTTGGGGGGAGAGGAGGTTCCCCCCAGTCCTTCAGGATTTCTCCAGTCCAGTTTTTCTACCAGGCTCCCTTCTGCCTCTGGAGGTCCCTGTATAGACAGCAGTCATCTATGGAGCCTTTTAAAAGTAATTTTCTCACTGGCCAAGCCACCCTTGCAGCCCTCTCCAAAAACCTGACTTTCCCCTCTGAACATCTCAAAACCAAACCAAACAAATGTCAAATATATTGAGACAGTGTTTTCCTCACAAGAGTATTTTAACAGTCTCCATTCCAGCCTCACTGATCATGGTGTGCTCTCTCCAGGCTTCATATCTTTACACAGAGGATCTCTCAGGCCTGTGAAGGGTTTTTTCCTCCTCTCTACCTGCCCTCTCTCTTCTCTTCATCACTCCTTCCTTCCAGGATCAATTCTGGGAGCCACCACCAGGAAGCTTTCCCAGATTGCTCCCCACTAAAAGGGTCTCCCTTCCCTACATTGAACTTGGTCCTTGATTCTGAGCAACTTGATGGTAACTGTATTCCCAGGACCCATCATGGTGCTACCATGTAGCCAGGCTGAGGGAGAGGAAACAACAAATGCCTGTTTGTTCAATGATTCGGGGATCTTGTAGCCATTAAAGAAAACACACACCACCCACACACGCACAAACCATTACCCGAGCTGGTCTGCTCTATTTGCTTTCTCATTATGTCAGAAACTATCAAAGTTAATTTTTAAATTTCCATAATTTCTGAAATTGTAAACTCTGAGACAGGCCCAGGGCCTTTTAATTCATTTCATACAGTCTGATACATTCCATGTCCATGGGAGAGCTCACGAAATATCACTGGCTATTTCAGTGACAACTGAGATCTAGCAGACCCCTCCGGAAAGCCTTTGCTGGAAGCCCAGAGTCTGTGTGGGAAGACTTGGAGTTGGGAGGATGGGCAAAGCTCTCCTTATCTCTGAATCCATTTATCCATCTCACACACGCCAATGCCCTTTTTTAGATAAGTTTTTTGTTGGAAGAAGTGAAGAAAGTCATCAAATGGTTTACAGCTTGCCCTGAGCATACACACCCCAGAAATGAACAGGATTTCACATCACATATTACACACACACACACACACACACACACACACACACACACCACCACCACCCAGGGGTAGCCTTTTGTTTTCAGTCCTGATTTTAGTCTTCACAAGGGACCCCTTAAGAAGGACCAAGTCCTCAAGATCTTCCAGGGACCTGAGGAACCTAACCATAGTACCAACTCATATTCAGATGGCACTTGAAGGCATTTTACACAATCCCTCCATCATGACACATCTATAAAGTCCCTTTAGGCACTGTGCTAAGTATATAAAAGCAAAATGGAGTTCCTCTCCTCTAGGAGATTATAGTCTACATTTAGTATATCCTTTGATCCTCACAACAATTCAGGGAAGAAGGTATTGTCCTACTTTTAAAATGTTATTATATTCTTAGTAACCACCATCGTAAGCAAAAAGCATTTAAATGAACAAATACATTAAAAATTATATGTTAAACTAAACACCCCATTATTTACAATTCATTTAAAATATGTAAATTACATATGCATACTAATATAATCTTCCTCTGCTTTTGAGTTCCCTTTGGATTTGTTTTATTTGGAAATGTTTTTCTATTGATTTTGTGGCTGTTATTTTTTAGTGTATTCATGGCATGTATTATTCTTATTATCTTTTCTACTCTTCATCTCTTCATATATTTACCTTATTTTTCTTATATTTTTAATATAGTAGTAGTAGTAGTAGTCTCTCGGTAACCAAGGATGATGATTGTCTTTGTGCGTTTTCATCTATGGTGTATAGATGAGTGCACAAAGACACTTGTGTGTGAAGGAGATTTAAGTGGAAAAGTCGATGCACAGAGACAGTCCCACTCTCTCGGCGTTGGAAGCCTGGGTCCAGTGGCATGAAAAGTCGTTACACCTGGAGACTTCCTCAGCTGCATTGGATGGCCGTGTTGTCCTTTGTGCTCCAACATGCCCTAAGCACTCCACAGTGCTTTGCTGCGTCGCCCTCTCAGCCGTTGAACCTTCTTGTTGGTTTCTTCCGCCTGTTCGGCCAAAGCAGTCTTCACATGCTGGGTAAGCAAAGCCCTGGTTCACCAGGGATCCACGATGACCCAATGGCTACCCTCACAAGGTTTAGCCAGCCTGTTGAAGTCGTTGCCCGGGGTGTGGCTGCTGCCACATGCTAGCAGCTACTGGGAGCCACAAGTGAGAGCTGGGTGTCAGGTGGGGGTCAGAGGCTGGAGAGCTGCCCTAGGAGGGTGTGACAAGCCCTCCATACCAGAGATACTACTCCTCTCTGAGCACCCCATACCATTGTCTCTTAAGTACATTTGAAAGAAAAACTATACTCAAGTTTAAAATATAATTAAGAATTTGACCTTGTTTGTCATGCTTCACATCATAATTTTAATATTGTCCAAAATTTTTAGTGTTTTGTTATAAAACTAAATAATGATCCCTTTCTTGCCTTTACTTTCATCAATCATGTACAAGTCCTTCATAGAGTACAGAATAAAATTGTGGAATGACTTCATTGTGTAAGTAGTGAATAAAAAATGCTTCTCAACTGGTACTTGATAACATGCTTAATTTCTTTAAAGCTATTATTTAGATTATGCCAGTCACTAACGTGAGGCTTCACTTGATTTAATGTAGTTTTCAATTTCTAATCTCTAATTTTCCTAGTGGAAGTGATTTCTATAGTTGTGGTCTACCAGGTATTTACTTAATGAACCTAAAAAATATTTACTGGAACAAATTATCTCCTCTTTTTGTTGATAGAAAAAAAAAGGCTAGTCAGAAGGAGAACATACATTTGTACCTTTGAACAATTTTTGTTGTTTTTCAGTCATGTTTTCTTCATGGCCTTATTTCCCCAGAATTTTCTTAGCAAAGATTGGAGCAGTTTGCCATTTCCTTCTCCAGCTCATTTTGATGAGGGAGGTTAGGTTCCCACTGAGATGACCAGTGCTTATATGTCATTTATAATAACATAATATGCTCTATTACATTCAAATATCATAATCTATTTAGCTGTTTCTCACAATTGTTGCATCAGGTTATTTCCAGTTTTGTTTTGTTTTTTTTCTGTCATTACAAACAAAGTTTCATTCATATATAGATTTTTACCCTCACAAAAATGCCATTAGGGCCTAATCCTAGTAATGGAATCTCCAGATCAATGAGAATTAACAGCTTTATAGCTCTCAATGTATATTTCTATCTTGCTTTCTACAAAACAATTCATAGCTGGTCTAGTAATGTAATATTAGGCTTGTTTCTCCATGTTCCTATCAGCATTTAATATGATTAAAACCCATCTGGTTCTCAGTTAACATACATCACCATGTTCATATTTAACTAGATTGGTCCTTGGGCAGCAGACACAAATCTGTTGCCAGGATCATATTCTTTCCAAAACCAAATCTTTCCTGCTTGGTCATACCCAGTGGAACATTTGTTCCAATGCCACAACCATTCAGAAATGAAGACTTACCTTCACAGTATGATGAGTGCTAAAGATTGTTACAGAAAATTGATGTTCTCTAAACATTATTGTGCTACTATGTTTGCATTATGTGTGTGCTCAGGTTTATATCTACTACTAGACTCATTCAGGTGCATGGGGACTGTTCAGACATCTATTATATTTAACTTAACTAAGGTTTTATTCATCTCCTGTCTTATTTGTTTTTGGTGAGATTAATCTAGGTCTGAGAGAGGAAATTAAAGTCTCCTGCCATTATTATTTTCTTATCTGTTTCCATCTATATTTCATTTAGTTTTTCCTTTAAGGATCCGGATACTATAACAGTTTGTGCATATGGGTCCAATATTGATAATACTTCATTATCCATAGTACTCCCCCAACATAATATAGTTACTCTGTTTATCCCTTCCAGTTATATCCATTTGAGTCCCAACTCTGTCAAAGATCATAACTGCTACCCTTGTTGTTTTGTTTGTTTGTTTGTTTCTGGGTCAGCTGAGGCATACTATATTCTGCTCCAGTCCCTTGCCTTCATTGCATTTGTGTCTCTCATTTTCAGTATGTTTCTTATAAACAACATATTGTCAGGTCCTGGTTTTTTATGCTTTCTGCTACCCATTTTCTTCCCTGAATTCATCCATGTATTTCCATCTACTACATTCCTCCTCGCTGTTTCACTACCTCTTCCTTTCTTTCCATTGCGTCTATCCTCAAACATCCAATTTCCTTTGACTACTACCTCTTCAATTCACAATCCTTCCATAAAATCCTCCCCTATCCTCTCCCCTTGCCTTCCTTGTTCCAAATTGGCCCACCTTTCCAAAGGTCACTTTTTGGTCCCTTTCTCTTTCCCTTTTGATTCTTATACTATCTACCTTTCAAAAAAAATCCCTTCTTTATCCCAATAGTACCCTCCTACTTCTTGAAAAGAGTTTGATTCTAAAAATCTCTCCCCTACCTTATCCTAAGAGTTCCTCTTTTTTCCCTTCAGCTTAGTCCCCCTACCTATTGATATGTTCTTCCCTCTAGTTATCCCTTCCTTCCC
The DNA here is from genome assembly GCF_027887165.1 of Monodelphis domestica. Lineage (NCBI taxonomy): Eukaryota > Metazoa > Chordata > Mammalia > Didelphimorphia > Didelphidae > Monodelphis > Monodelphis domestica. Next base: position 318,783,107 of record NC_077231.1, read on the forward strand.
TCCCTTCCCTTTAATTATCGCCTTACCCTCCTTTCTCTTAACCTGCCCTCCCTCTTTTTATTCTCTCAGTTGCCCAACAGGACTCCCAGTCCCTCCTTTATCTCATCCGATTTCCCTATTTCTCTGTATGTTAAGGATATTTTTACCTTTATAATCTTGTATGTACTCTCTTTATCCCAGGTCTGAAGAGAGTATGATTCTAGTACTACCAAACTACCTCCCCCTCTCCCTTTCTCTGTGTCAGTTCCTCCACTCATTCCTACTCCATATGAGGTAGTCATCCACCTTGACTCATTCCATTATATTCACCTCCCTTGAGTCTTCCATCCATGCATGTCCCTTCAAGATACCCAGGAATGAGGCCATTCCCAGAGGCCATAGATCACATTTTCCCATATCATAAGCAAACATTTTGAAATCTGGGGTTGCTTATGATTAGTCTTTCATTGCCTTTGTATGTTACTTATAAACTAAATTTTGCAGTTCTGGATTTGAAATCAAAGAAATTCAGCATCTTCCCCTAGATCAGAACAGAGACTTCAGAGGTCACCTAATCTAATCATTCTTGTCAGAGGTCAAATCTTACTGCACATCAGAGGACTCATTCTGGAGAGAAACTGGATAATTGTGATAAATCAAAATTGATCCTACATCAGAGAATTCATACTGGTGAGAAGTCATATAAGGACGTGTCTAATGGAAATCCTTTAGAAACAGCTCATGAGGCATTTTACATCCGAAAGTTCATACTGGAGAGAATCTTTTTTATTGCACTGAATATGAATAAGGCTTCTATAAGCGTCCAGTACACAGTGATCATCATCAGAATCATTCTAAATGAAAGTCTTTTAGATACTATTCCTATGAGAATGTTTTGGAGCAAAATGCAACTCTTTTTAAACATCAAAGAAATCAGACTGAAAAAAATCTTAGTAGCACAGTTTAATCTGACTATATTATCCCATGGAATGTGTTTTCTAAAACCAATGTAATATTGGGTTCTATTTCTTGTGTCGTTCTGTAACTCATTTTTATTTAATAAAATAATTTAAATCATAAAAAAGTGAAGAAACCAAGACCCAAGAAATTTGCCTCAGTTTCCTCATCTGTAAAATGAGTTGAAGAATTACTCCAATATCTTTGCTAAGAAATTTCCAAATGGGGTCTTGAAGAATTGGACACAACTGAAATGATTAAACAACAACAATAAATGATGAGCTTGAAAAGGTAGTTTAAAGACATGGCAAAGGACTTTAAACTCTGAATGGAGGAATTTGTCTTTTCTTCTATAAAGAATTGAAGGCCAGCCGAGCTTTGAGAGCAGGGCAGCACCATGGCCAGAGTACCTTGTGCTTTAGCTGGCAGGAAGAGTTCCTTCTATGATAGGTCCACCACAGTTTGAGTCAGCAGAGCTCTCCTCTGATACTGGCTTGCACCTGGCAATCTCTCATGTCATTGGTTATGTCAGTCACAAGTCGATGCTGCTCTGTGTCATGCAGGCTAATTGTTATTCCTTGGTACTCCCAGACCAGCTGTATTTTATTATGAAGAGACCATTTAAAAATAATCTAATTAAATTTAAAAAATCAGAAGAGCAATGACAGGGAGGACAATAGGCTAAAGAGGTTAGTAGAAGGTTCACTCATCCCAGCATGCAAGGCCAACACCACTGTCTGAACTATTCCAGTCATAGACATATTTTGCCTTCTGAAGTGGGATGGAAATTTGGCAAGTATCATCTGGCCCCTGGGGGAAGTCCATGAACAATGGCTGAGAGTTGGAGAGTGGGATCTAGGCTTGATGCTGGGAAGAACTTTTCTCTCAATGAGACTTTTCTTTGAGAAGAATGAGTTGCCCCAGGAATGGTCTCCCTGCCTGAAGGGTCTTCAAAAAAAAGTCTAGATGACCACTTACTTCTTGGGAATACTGTAAAGGGGAATTTTTTTCAGGCACAGGCTGATCCCAATGGCCCTGGGTCCTTCCAGCTCTGAGATTCCATGATTCATTGATCTACCCTAGCACCTTGTTTTTATAGATGAGGAAAATGAGGCCCAGGGAAGGGACATTATCAACCCAAGTGATGCAGCTGGCAAGAAGCAGAGTCAGAATTGTTACCAAGTTTTGGGGGCAGAATTTAGAGTCCTTTCCAATATGATAGAATGTTAATGAAGCTATCATTGCATGAGGGCAACTATATGGTACCATAGTGCATAGTGAAGCAGTTCTGAAGTCAGGAAGACTTATCTCCATGAGTTCAAATTTGGCCTCAGACACTAACTAGTTGTTTGACTCTGGTCAAGTCACTTCTCCCTGTTTACCCCAATTTCTTCATCTGTAAAGTGAGCTAGGAAAAGGAAATGGCAAACCACTGCAGTATCTTTGCCTGCAGATTTTCAAATGGGGTCATGAAGAGTTGGACATAACTGAAAACAACTCAACAATAGTTTTATGAGCACCCTTTACCAATTAAATCTGAAATGTGAGGTGAGACTCACTTGGAAATGGCATGAAGTCTCTTTTTTAATTCTAGACTTAAAAAGAATTTTCATTTCATGACACAGGGGCCACCAGCCTTGCAATTCATGTTGGAAAGAATGTCCAACTGGAGAGCCCCAAGTGACTAAAAGTGATTGACCAAATGGTTCAGTCAGCCTGAGATGGGTTACAGGGCTGCAAAATAATCAGATGGTTCAGTTCCAAATAAACCTCTATGTCAGAATTCCTTCTTCTGGCCAATGAGCTGATTGCCAGTTACTTATGGGCAACCTGGGCAAAATGGGTTGGCTCAGGAATAAGAAAGTTCATTCATTCTTTCATTTGTTCATTCTTTCATTCATTAAACAAGCTTTTATTAAGAAGCACTTGTTTGCCAGGCACTGATCTAGTAAATCTCTATGGCATTCATTGAACCCAGTAGACAAAATGGCAAAAAAACCAAAATGGCCCCTACTCTGAAGAAGCTGAAAACTGTGTGCGCAGATAAGTAGATGAAACATCTCTTAAAGTAATATGTGGGTAGATCGTGACAGATAGGACTGGGAAGGCCCCTAACAACCCTGTAGCAAGGGGCCCTCCACTATGGTTTCACTCACCATGGTGACATCCCAGACCATAACTCCCTTTCTTAGTAGTTACTTCTCCCTTCTCTGTGTTGATTTACCACTAGAATGTGAGTTCATTGAAGTCAGGGACTGTCTCTATTTTGTACTTGTATAACCAATGCTTAATGTATAACCAATGATTAATAAAAAAAACTTCTTATTTATTCATTCATAAATCTGGAAGGACTAGAGGGGATTCCTAGAGTAGAATGTTGTAAACATTGTAAGTTGCAGTCACTGAATGGGGGGGGGTGGCATTTTTGCTCAACGGTTTTGTTTAGCCACAAGGTCATATGATTCATTTCTAGAAATAACCATAATGAAAAGATAAAAGATCTCAATTAAATTGGTTTAAAAAAAAAAGGCAATATATCTGTCAAAAAATTTACACAATAAGCATACCTTCTCATATGTTTTACACAGTTGAGAAATCTATGGGAAATGGAGAAAAAATAAAGAAGAAAAAAATTACTATTAAAAAAAGGCACTAACTAGGAAGTCATCTTGTATTTTCTTTCCATTAGGTATTTGGGTCTTCTCATTAACTCTTTCCTGGGCCTAGCCGCTGAGTTCCTACCACAAAGTTTCCAATGAACTGAAAGGAAGTCTCATCTAGTCTAGATAGCATCTAAGTTGTTTTTAAGGTATTTTTATAAAGTCCTAGTTTTTATTTCTTGGTTCTGCTGAGGTTGAGTTTTCTTAAATGACAATTAAAAATTTTCAATTTGTACACAGCCTGTGGCCCAAGTCAATGGTCACTGAAATTCTGGGGTGCTGTTGGCAGTCCTTTAAAAAGGGGTGGAGGGGAGAGAAGGAAGGGAGAAAGATCAGAGGAGGGTTCAGAAAGGACTTTGAAAAGTGATGTGATTTTGCTGTCTCTCTACAAAAAACATTTACTTCTAAAGAATTGGGCATGATATAAAATCTAGCCCTGTGATGTCAGCTAACTTTTTTTAATGGAAAAGGTCACCTTTTATTCATTAGCTCTCCAAAACATATGAATTCAGATTGCATTTGTTATTCCTAAATTATGCAGAGTAAATTCACCTTTCCATTACACATTTAAACTAAGACACCTTGGCTTTGCCCACTGCCCCTTGGCAGAATCCTCAGTATTTGGGGATCTTCCCATTTTTCCTACATCAGACTTGTCTCCTCGGGTAGAAAATGAGCTCTTTAGGAGGAAGGATTGCATCCCTTTTTTGTTCTCTCCTCAGCACTCAGCATAGTATTTGGCATACTGTAAGACTTAAACAATGGGGTATTATTCATTCTTTCAGGCATATCTATAATAAAGATGTGAGTTCCTCCACTGTTCCCCTTCCGCTGGGTCTACAGCTGAAGACTTTGTGGTGTAAACAAACAAACACAAATAACAGGGCTGTACAGACCCAGGTTTGACTCCTGTCTACAATATTTACTAGTTGGGGGGTCCTACACAAGTCCCAGAACTCTCTGCATCACAGGTAAGTAAATGTAATAATACCTGCAGTTGATCTGGGTTAAATTTTCACCTCGTCCACTTTGAATCTCCATGCCTATGGATAGACACTTAACCTCTTTTAGGCCATAGTTTCCTTTTTGGTGAAAGGAGATGAGTGGACTACCAGTGGCCTCTGAGGACCCTTCCAGCTCAATGTCTGTGATCATGGGTAAAAAATCTCATGGAAGACACCCTAGAGACTCTTTGATAAGCTCAATGTCATCCCCAAAGAAGAGGGTCTCTAATAGCTCCCCATCATTAAAGAGAGAATTCCTCTTCTCCTTGGACTCTGGGAAGGTCTTCCATTCTCCATCACATTGACCAATACTTTGGGTGATAATATGTCTCCTGGCTTTATACATTTTTGGTAAATTAATTCCAAGCAGATTACTGAACAATTGGATGCACAAAAACATGTCTCATAAAAGTAACATGTGAGTTGAGACTCCTTATGGGAAATAGAACTTTTTTAGACGGTAGTAGGTTAACATAAGTCTTGTAACAATCGTGGGCTCACACTGTATGTCCTCAAGTTTCTGAATGAAAAGATAAGGCAAACTATGGAATAGGGTCATAGATTTTTTAACTAGAAGGGACCTTAGAACTCTCCAAGATCCCTCAGTTTACAAATAAGGAAATAGAGATTATGTGACTTGCCCAGGTATTGTAGCAGTGACAGGTCTGGGATGGGGATCCCCAAACTCTTCTGTCTCCAAATCCAGTCTGCTTTCATTAAAGTTTTCCACCATTAAAGTTTTCCTATTCCTTCTCATCTGTTCACAAATATCTCCTCAATGAAAACAGAGATCATTTTCATATAGAAATGAGGGAATAAGCTAGTAATTAGTAATTGCTCAGGTCTTCTTGACACCTTTTATTTTATTTTATTAAACCCTTACCTCCCATCTTGGAATCAATACTGTGTATTGGTTCCAAGGCAGAAGAGTGGTAAGGGCTAGGAGATGGGGGTTAAGTGACTTGCCCAGGGTCACATAAGTAGAAAGTGTCTGAGGTCAGATTTGATACTAGGACCTCCCATCTCTAGGCCTGGATCTAAATCCACTGAGCTACCCAGCTGCAACCTTGACACCTTTGAAAAATGACGTCCAAGATCCTTTCTGTTCTTTTGGAATAGTATCTTCTTTTAAAAATAATGCTACTGTTAATAAAATAATGCCTGACATTTCTATAGCAATTAAAGGACTTTGTACAGATTACCTCGTTCAAATCTCACAACTACCTTGGGAGCTATTATTATCTCCTTTTCACAAATGAGAAATTGAGTTTGAGAAAACTTAGGTGACTTGCTCAGTGTCACATAGCTATATACCCCAAGTGAGATTTGAACCCAGGTCTTCCTGACTCACAGTCTAGTGATCTATCCACTAAACCAAGTTCCTTCTTGATCACTGGTCCTTGAGTGTCTTTAACAGTAACAATGTGTTGCCTCCAATATATAGAAATCTTTTGTACATATTTGATGGTGCCCAGCTCTCTCCCCAATTTCTTCTTAGGTGTCATTCCCATGTCCTCAGGCATTGGCATAGCCCACCTTAGGATAGTCCATTTTATATCTATTTGTTGGCCTCTTCTCAGCCTCTCAAGCTTATTTGGCTTTCCCACATCTTTCCCCTCAAGAGCTTTTCACTGACTTGTAAGCTTATAATTGTCATAATCTTTTATCATCCTCTTTTAACAAGTCTTCAGAGGGGATATCCATGCCTGCCTTGTATCTCCGTTCATAGGAATTAGATGGTGCCTGGCTGAGTCTATTTCTGAGCTCTTTGCCTGATTCATGATGATCCTAATCTGTACCACTCCGTCTTCTCTGAGAAATAATCTAGGAATCAATATCTTTCCTTTTGACTCTCTCTCTTTGAAAAGCCATTAGTTGTCTAAACCAATTAGGCAGGAGCTATTGTAACTGCAAGCTGTGCCTTTTCTTCTTTATGGAATTGTAGATTTACAAGTGGAAAAGACTTTCAATATCATTTGGCACTCCATTTTTCCATATGAGGGTTTCCTGGTCATTTAGATTCATTTTCACCTTTACTCCAACCAGCCTCTGACCTGACTACCCAGAACTAATCTGAAATGGCATCTGACCCATCACTGATGGCCCCCAGAGACCTGGTCAATTTTCATTTGGGGTGAGGTTTGTCACTGTCACTCTGTCAATACCTCCAGTACTTTGAAGAAAGGATTCATTTATAAGCCCAAAGACCAGTCTAGTGCCTTGAACATGCTAGAGAGTGAATAAATGATTATTCAGTTGAAGATTACTTGAGGTATGAAGCTCCTGAATAGTCTACAAGCCTCCAACCCCTTTCACTTCATTATTCCCAAGTCAACATGCTCTCATTTTTAGGTATCTTTTCATCACATGACTCTCAACTGCTCATCTTCTCTTCCATAGTTGAATCTCATTTTTATATTCATCAGGGTCTCATGGAATTTTTACAAAATTCTAGGTAGAAAAAACATTTCCAATACCTCATGCATTTCTTCTTTTTTCTTTCCTCTACAACATTTCATGATTTGATTTGATTTTATAAGAATGATCTCTTTTTATTGATTTAGGATGCAATCATTATTAGTGGAGAATTATTTTGTTTTTAAAACTCTCCTGATCTTTTAACATAACACTGTAAAAGAATCAACACAATGAAAGGTTTACATTTATTACATTTATGTCTTTCCCACTGACCCCAACCAAAATATACAAGCTCAATAAATGTTTTGCAAACAAAGTGATGGATGGTTGGTTGAATGAATGAATTGTTAGTATCACTATTAGTGTACAGCATAATGATAAGCATCTATTAAGCACCTAATATATACAGAGCATTGCTATAGGGTAAAGAAGACATAAATTTAGATTAGACACAGTTTTTATCCTTAAGAACTTACAGGCTAGTAGAGAGGAGATAAGATCTTTATATAGATAACTCTACTTGAATGTTTGAATAGGGTCATAATATAAATGACATGAGTGCTTCCAATAAGTGTACATTCTAATTGAGCAAATTCTTTTTAGCTTGTGAAATTCTCACGTTTGTCCTTCTTTGAAAGCAAGGCATTCTCCCAACAAACTAATGACCTACCTTTAGGTCTCTGGGATTTCTTGAGCAGCTGCTACAACTCCTTTTTTACTCTGGGTACATGACTGCTCCATTTTCTTTGCTGAATAGGTATGATGTCTAGATGTTGGGTTTTTGGCCACATTGAGCATATGTCTTGTACCTAATGTGCTGTGGCCTATTCATGCTCATGATATCTCTCTCCATGGTACATTGACCACTCGGAATTTGATTCTATAGAAGTTTGAAATCATACAGCATCACCAGAAGGACTGGCTTTGGGACCACAAGACCAGTTGGAAGGGTTGAACAAAATGCAGATTACAGCGAGGATAACGAACAAGGTTTGAGATTATAAGAACACTGACTTGAGAGTCAGAATGGCAACAGATGGAAATAAGTTAAGGGATTTTATAGTGCAACAATATGGAAGAGGATCATTTGTGAGTTGATGGCAAGATTAAGGGTTTAACCATTTCTTTGTGTAGATGGAGGAATAGATGGTGAAAAGTAAGCAAGTTGAGGAATTGGGAGCTCAGGGTTGTAAGAGAGTCTCAAAACTTTTGGTCATTGCTCCTATCTGCATCTTGGCTTCCCTCACTCCTTCAGGTCTCAGCTATATTCCCACATTCTGCAAGAAGCCTTTTCTAGTAGTTCTCCTTAATAGGGGTGCCTTTCCTTTGAGATGATTGCCAATATTTCCTGTAGTTACCTTATTTGCATATGGTTATTTATGATATCTTTCCAATTAGACTTTTAACTCTTTGACAGCAAGGACTATTGTTTGTTTTATTCTGATTTGCCTTCCTTTGTATTCCCAGGGTAGAATCCAGTGTCTAGAATGAATTAGATACTTAATAAATGCTTTTCAACTGGACTCGCAGCCTTGGGATAGCACTTGATTTGGCATCAGAAAGATATTTCGACTAAGTCCATCATTAAGGGCACCTACTTGGTTATTCTAAGAGCCACCCGTCTGCTCTCCCTCTCTCTAGGCTCTCCTCTCTCTAGTCCATATTCATGTCTCTTGACTAAATAATTGCCTTTACTTCTACCCTTTCTATATGAGCAAGCAGAGAAATCTCTTTCTGGCCCCTGCCTTTCAGAAGAAAGAGGGCAGATCTATGAATTCCAGAAAACAAGCCTAACTCTGGAGATGCTGCTAATGTTCAGAGAATCAGTCTGTCATCTCTCCATGGTTATACCCTTAGAAGCAACAATTGAGTAAATCCATGAGGGACCCATACCAGGGATGAGAACAGCTAATGATCTTTAACATTCTGAGTACCATTGACATGTCAGACTCTTTAGGAGGGGCAAGGTGGCACTGTAGAAATAATTGGGGAGTCAGAGTCACAAGAGATCTCATTTGGAATGCTAGTTCTTATACTTACTGACTGTGTGATCTTAGACTAGTCACTTAAGCTGTCTATATCTCCAGTCCCCTAGGAGCAATTCTAAAGTAGGAATGAAGACTTAACTCACAGGGTTGGTGTGAGGAATTGACTTTGTACCCCCAAAGAAACCCCAAAGAAAGTCAGTCTTTTATAGGTGATAGTTGAACAGTGTTCCCACCTTTTGGGCTACATTGGTTTCTCTTAACATACATAGTTTCTTAATAACTATAATATGCTTGAAACCCATTGCTATGTTCTGTGCTTTTCCAGTCTCTAGGAATCCTGGTGAATATACTCTTAAACATCGGTTGGCGGGGGAGGGGGGGGTGTCTGAGGGATGTCCACGACATGGTCCTTGATCTACCCAAAGGAATTCCCAGTCTAACTGAAAAGGCAAGACCTACATGCATGAAACCAGACAACATGACACAACAGGATACTTTCAGATGCTGAGATAGAAGGTAAGATTGAAAAATAAAAAGAATGAACACAATCCTTTAACGAATAAAACCATCCATTTGAATAAGCCATTCCTTCCTAGCTGGTCTGGCCCATAAACTAAAAGGGCATTATTAGGGAGGAATTGTGTGTGGTAGCAATGACAGAGTAGTATTACTGAGCTTTCATTGGTTATCAACTTTTAAACTGTCATTCAGAAAGGGAATAAGCAGAGGAGGAGAGACGTTACATATGGGTGGGCAGGGAGAGGGGGCATCTGAGGGGGATGGAATAGGAACAGGACAGTAAAAGCAGAACTAGTGAGGGGGCAATGTCCCAGGTGTGGGAGGACTAGTGTGGTGGGGAGAGGTGGGGTGGCTACCCAAACCCACAGGAAACATTTCTCAAATTTTCACTGGGTTGTGGGTGGGGGGAAAGAGGGGAAACTTGTTCCCAAACATATAAACAAAGCAGCCTTCTCATTCTCTCTCTATTCTACAAGGACCAATGATACACAACACATACACACACACACACACACACACACACACACACACACACACACACACCACTGGGAGGTAGATATTATTACCTTCATTTTATAGGTGAGGAGCCTAAGGTTGAAAGGTTATGTGACTTTCCCAACATCAAAATGCTTGTAAATTTTTGAATCAAAATTTGAACTCAGATCACTTCACTTCCCCACCCAGTGATCTTTCTCAATTCTCTATAAACCCTTCCCAGGCAATGCAAGTGAAAGAATTTGACTGTTGGTAACCTGGAAGAGTTCTCAGCTCCAAAGCATCCTGGCTAGCTTCAGTGCTCTCATCTTATTGTTGCACTGAATGATACAAAAAAAAAAAAAGTTGAATGATTAAAAAAGAAAAACAAAACAGCCCATGACACTGAACCTTGAATGAGAAGGTGGATGCCTTCTTCAAATTATGTATCCTTAGGTTCTGCTCACTAAATAGTTCTGCAAAAATAAGAACTCACCAAAGGAACCATAGTCCTATAGAGCATATCCAACAGCTTCTGGGTCTAGGGCAGAGATGTACTTAGCTATTCTGGCACTTGAGGCAATGAATTTAAGTTGAATTTTGGGAAGATGGTGGGAAATGCTGGGATGCTGATAATCTACCTCTAGGGTGGCTATTTGAAGGTTTCTATTTCAACAAATTTTTCTTGCTGTATCCATGATAAACCCAACTATTTCTCATCGACCTCTAAAAGCTGAAACCCTAGACTTATGACAAAGAATGCTGTCTACCTTCAAAGAAAAGACAATTGGAGTCTGAACACAGATGAAAGCAGATGATTCTTCACTTATTTATTTGGGTTTATATTTCAGGGTTTTGGTTTTATAAGCTTAATCACAAAAATGAATAATATGGAAATATGTTCCACATTATAATACATTCATAACCCAAATCAAATTGCTTGCCAGCCCCAGGAGGGGGAAGGAAAGGGAGGGAGAGAAACAAGTACAATCATATAACTTAGAAAAATTTGGATGGAAATTTCCTATAACATGTCATGGATAATAAATAATTTTTTAAAAAAGTTGATGCCCTAAGAGCACATCCAGCTACCCTTCCCTAGGAAAGGTTCCGGTCTTGGCTGCCTACTTCCAGCTCTGTCTTCCCTTTGAGAGAGTTGAATCATTCCAGATTTTGTCTCTTCATGTGACTTTAGAGTGAGTATTCTAATACCTTGATGTATTTGTTTGGGTCTTTCCCCAACTTGGTTCTGGAGAAGAAACTATGAGTTCCCTTCCTGCCATAGCATAATGATAGACCAATCCTTCAAGAAACATGAGCCAGCATTCATCTTAAGACAATTAAAGAAGAAATTGATTCCTGGTACACAGCTTCGGTTTCTAAAATAAATCACAGCAGCACCAAATTGTGGCCAAAACAAATTCCAGAAAGCTAGGCACTAATTAAGGCAAGCCGGGAGGGACCACCCTGGTGCTACCTTCTCCAATCAGTCTGAGTGATTCTCCCCAGGTGACAGGTGGCCAAGAGGAGCTGGCGAAGGGCTCTTCTTTTCCTTAGATCTAAACTCAGTGTAATCCTTTGGAAAAATTCAGTTCCGACATCATTGCCCCAGAGACTTTTTGTTTGATCTGGAAGATGCTGGCCACTGCCAGTGCTTGCCCTCAGGTGCTGCCTTGTGCTAAGTTCCCAGGATGAAGCAGCGCTACATATACTTGATGTCGAATGAAATCATTTTCTTGGGTTCTATATCCTCTGCTGTTTGTAATGGCGCCACGTGCAGGACCCTAGAATACCACAGCCATCCTAGGTTTCTCTGCAATATTTTCCTCTTCTCTGTACAGCAGAGCATAGCTAGAATGGGACATCAGGGGCTGTGCCACAAGCACCAACATTGGAGAAGAGAGAAAGGTTGTTTCTCACTAGGTTCCATGACTCAAACTTACAGTTCTAGGCTACTCTAGACCCAGACTATTTGGGGGAGGGAGGAGAGGAAAGGGGGCTCAAGGAAGGGAAAATGTGCTGAGGGTCAAAGGAAAAGAAAGAGGGAATAGAAAAAGAGAGCTGTCTTCTCCTCCCTGATAACAGCACCCATGGTTATGTTGGGTCTCCTCAGAACCCACCTCCTGTCAAGTCCTGCTCCATGAATTACTTGTGGGTTTGTGAACTGGGATGAGAAAGATGAGCTGGGCTTACAGGAGGGCCAAACCACCAGACTGACAGATCAAATAGACAGGCATCTGCTGGCTGGGCAATGACAAAGTTTAATGATTTGGGGTGCACAATTTATAGGGAAAATGATGACAGCTAAAGGATTAGGGAAGCCTTTTGCAGGAACAATGATTGGCAACGATTTACAAGATGGAAACAATGGAAGTAGATTGCCTTAGTGGCTCTAAGCAGTGTTCTCTATGGGATAATAAATCACAAGTCAGCATATCAATATATGACCCAATACTCTATGTTCTTCTCACAGAACCCCTGCTTCAGTAATTTTCTTGGCAGGACATCTAGTATTTGGGGAGCTTTTCTTATGCTGGGGAGCAGACTAAGTGCTTGCTGATTTCAAAGCTGTGATTTCCCAGAGACCTTGCAAACGGGCGTGCATTGGGCATTCGACAGCCTTGCTGGAATGGCAATCCCTAATCTTCTTATGCTGTTCCCACTGTCTCCCCCAACCCAGCACCCACAAAAGCTCAGAATGGACTCTCTTCCATAGAGATTTGTCTAATGCCTACCATCCTTTCCTGAAAGACAAAGGATAGAAGCACCCCAGCTCAAGCCCTGATGAATGAGAGCTTTGCCCCAGAGGAGGGATTGGGAATTTGATGATTTCCTTTTCCTTTGAATAAAGAATATAAAGTGAAAGATTCAGCTGCCACTCTTTGCACCTTCTTTCCATCCCCAAAGCTGCTTTGGCTGTTAGACACCATGTGTTCTATTTGGTCACCATAGTACCGAGCAGATTCCCACTTAGCCACTTGCCAAGGACAATGTCTTTCATGTTAGAAAAAAGTAGATGATAAATATTAAGAGTGTAGAAAAAGACTGAGTAACCGGGAAATAGAGCATTGTACTTTAGAGGAAATAGAAAGGAACTTGGGATTGTGGGACCTGAGTGCAATTCCCAGTTCTGCCCCCTGCTGTGTGAACACTAGGTAAATCACTTACCTTTCTGAGCATCAGCTTCTTCATCTGTAAAAGAAGGAACAATTCCTCACCTATAAACCAATAATCAAGGCTTTTTGATAACTTCGGAGGTCCATTTGAACTCCAAATCAATTATGTTATGACTCATACAGCTGGCTATATATATATATATGTATATATACACATATACATATACATATATGTGTGTGTGTACGTATACATAGATATACATATAGTCTACCAAGGGAACACATAGCCCAGGAAAAGGAAAAGACTTTACCTGTGAGAATCAGTTGAGGTTAAACATCTCCGATGAATTTGATTGTGTCTCATCGAATCCACATCTGGCTTCCTTTTCAGTGATTTCTTATTTTGGTGATTGAGATGTCTTCATTATACTCAACCTAGAACTCCTCACCAGGTACCCTTTATCCTTGGATTATTCAATGTTTGTTGTGTGCCAAGCACTGTGCTTTGGGATTCAAAAAGAAAAGCAGGAAACAATATTTCCTCCTGACTTCCCCTGCATTTTCGCAGGTGGGGATTCCTTCACCTAAGTGGGATTGCCCCAAGTAGTTGGGAACATTTTCTATAATCAATAAATAAATGCTAGCTGGTAGCTAGGGAGCTCAGTGGGATGGAGAGCCAGGCTGAGAGATGGGAGGTCCTGGGTTCAAATACGACCTCAGATACTTCTTAGCTGTGTGACTCTGGGCAAGTCACTTGATCCTCATTACCTAACCCTTACCACTCCTCAGCCTTGGAACTAATACACAGTATTGATCCCAAGACAGAAGGTGAGGGTTTAAAAAGACTAATGAATTAATTAATAAACAAATAAATAATTAAATGGATAAATAAATGAATGAATACTTACCAAAATCCTGAGGTGTACAAGGTGAGTTTCCTCATCCTGACTCGAAAGAGCTTACCATCTACAGGGGCTGACAAGACAGATAGGTGTGAAAAAAAACAGAGAGAATAATGGAAGAATGAAAAATGAACCCCCTTAAGGGCAAGAACTGTTCTACTTTCTCTTTGATGCTCCAGGACCCAGCTCCTAGTGGGAGCTCAGTAGTGTTTGCTGAATTAAATCTACTACAAGGGAGTGTTGGATGTTAAACTATTAAGATCCTACCAAGGACTCTAGGTCACCCACCCTAGAGGACTAAGTGACACCCTGAGGGCCAGCAAGGTTGGAAGCATGAGGGCTGGGAATGTCAAACCCAAGTTCCCTGATTCCAAACCCACTCGAGGCAGCTAGCCCTGGGAAGCCAGCATCTGGAAATGCCCATTCCTCCAGATGTCTTCAGACAGAGAAACATGAGCAGCCACAAGCACCAGTCAGCTTCCAGGAGAACTCAAGAGAAATTAGCCAATTTCCCTTTCCTTCCTTTTAAATTCCTGGAAGAGGAGAGCTAGTTCCTGAGTAGGGTTAGGGTGGAACCCCCTGAAGTGGTCCCAACATTCAAAGCCACATGGTATATATCCACTGGCCCAGAACCAATGACCATAGCTTATAGAACCATAAAGGTAACGTACACATTTTTCTTGTTCTTCAGCCCTTTCATCGGATGTTTTCTTGGCAGAGATACTAGTGTGGTTTGCTGCTTCCTTGTCCAGCTCACTTTACAGGTGAGGAAACTGAGTCTAATAGGGTGAAGTGGCTTGCCCAGGGCCACATAGCTAGCAAGTGTCTGAGGTTGGATTTTCATTTAGGAAGACGTCTTTCTGACTCCCAACCTGGCATTCTACCACCCTACGCCCCTGGATTTTGCATAACTACATTTATGTGAAATATGTCTATACTCCCACCCTGCTTTTACAATTCCAATATTAATAACCATTCCTGGGCACAGCTTGGCAGTTAAGAGCAGGGAATGACACCTATTCCCTTTCCTGCTCTGGAGCTGGGTCCATAGTGTGGAGATGTCTGCCTCTAACACCCTAGTCTAAAGCCTCTGCTCCTGCTTGACATTCTTACTCTTGATTGATCCTGGTCCTCTTGCTTTCTGTCTTTCCCTATATTATCATCATTTTCCAGCCCCCTGCAAAGTCCTATGTTGCCATCTCAGAGGGGATGTACCACTTGCCCCTTCTTCCTTAAGACATTGTCATCCCAACCCCTGATTTAGTTTTTTTTCTTCTCAAGGGGCTCAATTTAAGTGTCACCATTTATTTCCCTTCCTGGCTCCAGAAGCCAGAAAGTAGACATGTGAGGAATAGCCTGTTTTCCTCCCTAATTCTAGCCCAAACCATTCTATTAATTAACCCTAGAGCAATGATGTCCATGTGTATGTTCATGCCTGAAGAGAAGAGAAGCAGTTTTTAGAGACTGATTGTCAGCTTGCAGCAAAATCTCCCATCGGTTCACCATCAGAATTGGTTGAACAGTCGATGTCCTCTGGTTTGACAAGCCTAAATACTAGTCACCACTGCTGGGCTTAAGGAGCGGGAAAACTACGCTCACTCTTCCTTTGCTCTGACCTAAAGTACATGGAGTGGACCAGCTTCAGTCAGTCTACCCTGGAGTTTTAATGCCAAATTACTCAAGATTTTGGTGGGCTTGCTTGGTTTGGGGTCTCCCCAAAGGAAGGAGTAAAAAGGTACCCAAAGTGAAATATGCATCAGATGCGGGACTGGTATTTATTTCTCAAACACAAAATGAATGCCAACAGATAGAAGAGACTCGGAACACATGGACAGAACAAAGGGTTTCGGTAACTTACCTTGTGACTATAGTTATACTCTCTCAAGAGGCTGACATTAAACCTCATCAGAAGCTAAAGCAGCAATGCTTGAGCTAAGATGTCAAAGTAAAGGACTCTCCTCTCTCCTGATCCCCATATACATGCACAAAAAAGAAAATAAGTCACCCCAAAACAAAGGAGAGCGGGCGGAGCACGTCCCACTGGAGGGAGTGGAGAGAGTAGCCCAGAAGCACATCTGTAAAAACCCAGAACTTGGAGCAGCAACTCTGCCAGAGGCAATGCATAGTGGGAACAAGCCCAGTCCAAGCCAGGCAGGGAACTTGCAAACTCTTACATGGCGCCAGAGCCCTGGAGCTACAGGGGAGAAGAGAGGGGGACCTGGAACTATAGTAAGCTATTCATTTCCATGCCCTAGCAGAGAGCCTGAGGCAGTAAAGCAATAGAGTGCCTAAGGCATTGGAGCCTGGAGCATATGACCATATGAGCCCATGAAACATTGGGGGGACTGGTAGCACAGAGGGCTAAATCTGACTAACAAACAATATCTGCAAACCTCCCCAGAGCAATTCAGCAGGGCCACATCCACAACAGATGTAGAATGAGAAACAAGTCCTCCCCAAGCACCAGAGAAGAATACTTTGTAACTTTGGAGCAGTGCACCTCTACCCCCAAAACAGAGAAGAACCTCAAAAGATTGATGAGATAAAGGGCATTTGGAACAACCAGGAAAATGGGCAAAAGACAAAACAAAACCAAACCAAAAAAAAAAAATCCTTAGGAGGTTACATTAGTGACAGGGAAATCCAAAATACTAACTCAGAGAAGGACAACAAAGCCACAAAAGAAATATGTGAAGCCTCAAAGATAAGTGTGAAAGGATATCAAGCCTCAAAAGAACCCTGAAAAGAACCATCCAAAAAGTTTAAAATCAAAATAAGACAATTGACAGAAACACTCAACTACTAGGGGAAAAAACTTCACTGAAGAAATCAACTCCCCCAAAACTAGAATAAGCCAAAAGGAAAGCGAGGAACAAATTTCCCTTGAAAAAAGCCACTTCCTATGGAATAGAATGTACCAAATGAAAATAGAAGGGGGGGGGGGATAGTAAATAAACAATCCTTTAAAGAGAAGGATTGGCCAAATGCAAAAGGAAACAAAAACTCAAGAAAGAAAAGAACTTCCTAAAAATTAGAATTGGACAAATAGAGGTTAATGAGGACATCAGGAAGCTATATGACAAAATCAAAAAAAAATTTTTTTTAATAGAAAAAAAATCTAAAATATCTCAATGGGAAAGTGTTCAACTTGGAAAACAGATCCAGGAGAGATAATCTAAGAATCATCAAAATACCAAAAAGCCATGATTTTAAAAAATGAGCCTGGGCATCACATTTGCAAGAGATCATCAGGGAAAACTGCCCTGGTATCCTCAAACAAGAGGGAAAAATAGAAATGGAGAGATTCCACCAATCACCTCCTGAAGAAGACTCCAAAATCAAATATCCCAAGACTGTTGTAACTAAATTCTAGAATTTCCAGGTCATAGAAAAAGTACTATAAGCTTTTAGAAAAACAATTCAAATATTGTGAAGCAGCAGTCAGGATTACACAGGAGTTAGCAACTTCTATATTAAAGGATCAACTGGCATGGAATAGGATATTCCAAAAGGCAAAGGTTCTAGGACTAACAACCTAGATCTTAAAGCAGTTTTCCAAATTAATGATTGGGAATTTTACATTTCATCACAGTTCTCCACTGTCCTAGCACTACTGATCTGTATCTTCTGATGAAAAAGGATAGAGTTGAGCAAGTTTTTTTAATGGTTGTCATTTTCTCCAAGAATTCTGGAATCATTGCCAAAAATTCATCCTTTTGACCCCAGCTCATTACAGTCTAGTGAGTCCCAGGATTTCTCCAAGGGCATCTCTTAATGTTTCCTCCAATCCCAAACACATCTGCTGTTTGATCACTTGGTCAAGAAAAGAAACACAAAGTAACAACAACAAAAAGGCAGCCTGGAGATCAGGTACTCTCTTACCCAGTTGAGTCCATGTTCTAAATAGGAGCAGGATAGAAGGAAAGAAAATATCTTACCCTGTATCTTTCCTCAAAAGTAGTCTAGAGACAACACATACTACTTGGGACACAAGAGAGTCAGAGCAAGAGAATAAGCTGGTAGATGTGTCTTCAAAGGTCCACTGAGTCACAGGCTCCTCTTTCTCAGAGGATAATGAGCGAATCATCCTTCAGTGCTGAGCCACAACAAAACATGATTTTATGTCATGATTTATGAGCTGAAACAACCCAGGTAGCTAGAAAGCAATCTGAGCATGTTCCATGGGGAGAGAAGGGCCCTTGTTATCCAATGATAGTTTTTAAAAATTATTACTGATGTTTGATGCACATTTGATTTAGAATTAGAAGAAAAATATTAAATGTTGGGGGAAATAGTTGCCTAATACTGGTTTTCTCCCAGGGATGCTTCCTTCAAGTTACATATCTAGTTAGTTTCCTAATTACCTCTGAGAATCCTAAGCCATTAAGACCTGATCATTACTAAAGTTAGAGAGGACAGGAACTTGTAGCTAGCTCCATAGGAGTCTCAATTTAAGAAGCCAAAGGGGAAAGGACCACCAACTCTGGTCTCTGCCTGAAGATTCTGTTTCTCTTTATTCCAATAATTTAATGAGTGTTCATTTTTGTGGGTATGTCATAGACCCTACTCTGGCAGTCTGGTGAACCCTATAGTACCCTTCTTGGAAATTTATTCTTAGTCGTGCAAAATGAATTTAAAAATAATTTTTAATTAAAAGGAAAACAGGTATATTGAAATAGCCCATCCCAGGTCATAAATTCTCAGAAATCTATCCATGGATATGGAGTTTGGGCTCAAAACCCCATTTCTAACTCTAACTGTATTTTATGCTTCTCTGGATGAGCTTATTTCAAGAAACACTGTGGTAAAATGGAAACCACACGGGCCTTGGCTCTGATCTCCTGGCTCTGATCCTCATCATCTACCCGTGGAACCTCAAGAAAGTCACTTCCTTCCCTTGGCCCTCAGTTTCCTCTTTTGTAAAATAAGAGGCTTGGGACTAGATGGCCTCTGTGGTACTGTTTTGGTTTTAAAAACACAGTTCAACTTTGCTATCTCTTAAAGAATTTTCATCATTTTATAAGCATCCGTGCCCTGGGTCTGTATAAGAAAATGTCAGATGATCACCCTAGTGTAAATACCAATCATATGGAAATAGGTCTGGATCAGTGGCACATGTAAAACCCAATGGAATGTCCGCTATGGGAGGGGATTGGTGGGAGGGGAGGGAAAGAACCATGGAAAAATATTCTAAATTAATGAAGTAAAAAAAGAAATGTCAGTAAGCTCCTAGAGCCATGGACATCTCCTTTTTGCTTTTCTGGTCACAGAGCCTCACCTAGTGCCAGGCCAGAAGATGAGCTCAATAAATTCTCGTTGAATTGAACTGAATTAGGCAGGAAAGCTGTCCACCCCCCACAAAACACATCATGTGGTGGGTATCATCTTACTTTGACTGACATCTTCTCTTTTGATATCACCATCATTCCCATATGTCTCTTCCCCTCACCACTGGGTGATCCTTGGACCATAAGAAAGATTTGGGGCATGCTGCACCAGAAGATCCGGAGTAAACTGTGGGATGCAGTGATTTGAATTGTGGGGTGTTGAGTGCATTTGATTTGTATGTATAGTCTTATGCCAAAGGGGACTGACTGCCCCCTAACTGGCTTTTTGTCAATGAGACTAGCAATCATTGGTTTTGTTCTCTTTTCCTTTTATCCACAAATTATTGCAATTTTTAAGTTGGTTATGTTTAAACGATCCCTTTGGGGAGACTGGTCTGCCAAAAGGATCATAGGGGTAAATGTGTAATTAGGAAATCTTGAACCCTTGGACTTCATCTCCCAGAATCCTTTTCCCTTCGTCCACATAGCATCCTATGTGTATTGTGTTTTAAGTTCGGGAACTCCACCCTTTTCTCTCTCTTCTCTTGTGACCACGGCTGAGTTAGCTCCCTTTTTATTCTAGCTTTTTATTTTAGTTATTATTAATAAATATTATTAAGTATAAAAAAAGAAAGATTTGGTGTATTTTGGACAGCCATGGGGTCTTAGGATTATAGATTTAGAACTGGAAAGGACTGTGGGGCCATTAAACCCAGTCCTCTGGTCTTCTGTTTGTTTGTTTGTTTGTTTTAAGGAAAAGGAGCCTGGGGTATAGTCAGGGTAAGTGACTTGCCCAAGGTCATCCAGTTTACTGAGTGTCTGAAATAGGAAGTTTCCCAATTCCAGATTCATGCCCTATTCATTGTAACAGAAAGTCTCTGTTCTACTCATTGTAGGAGCATTTATTAAGCACTTGCTGTGTGCCAGGCTCTGTGCTATATCCTAAGGGTCCAAAGACAAATGTGATATATTTCAGTCAGTGGTAGTCTCTCGGTGACCGAGAATGACGATTGTCTTTGTGCAGTTTCATCTACGATGTACCCTCCTGTGGCTTTGGAGTCCAAAGGCTGAGGCGCACAGTCTGTGGCACATGGGGCCTGGGACGCCAGCTGTTACGGGAGGTGTCGGCGTTCACGCGCAGCGGCAAGACGTCGACGTCGCTCATCTTCAAAGGTGGCGGCGGCATGGTGAATGTGGGCTCGCCAGCTGCTTCTGTCAGAGGCAGCGAGTTCTAGTTGCTTTGGTGTCATGCCAGCCCACTTCAAGTTGGACTTTGGCTGATCCTTGAATCTTCTCTTTGGTCGGCCTTGTTTCCTGAGTCCAGCTGACAGTTCACCATAGAATACCTGTCTTGGTATTCGCTGTGGGTCCATGCGGATGACGTGTCCAGACCATCGTAGCTGGGTTTAGAGGACCAGGACTTCAATGCTGGTGGAGTTGGCTCTGTCGAGGACTTCCTGGTGGGTGATTCGGTCCCGCCATTGGATCCTCATGACTGACCGGAGGGAGCGTTGGTGGAATTGCTCCAGCTGTTTCATGTGCTTCTGGTACAGTGTCCGTGTCTCACAACCGTACAGGAGCAAGCTGAGGACCCTGCGTTGTACACTTTGAGCTTCGTCGCAGTGCTTACACCGCTGTGTTGGAGGACTTTGCAGCGCAGCCGCCCGAGTGCCTGGCTGGCCTTTTGGATCCTGGCATTGATCTCGTGGTCTAGGGACCCGTCATTGGCGATGGTGCTGCCCAGGTACTTGAAAGTGTTGACATTAGAAAGCTGCATGCCGTCGATTGTAATGCACGGCTGGTTCGTTGGCCTCCCTGGTGCAGGTTGGAGCAGCACCTCTGTTTTGCTGAGGCTGATCGTCAGGCCAAACAGTTTTGTTGCGGTGGAGAACCTGTCCACAATGGTTTGGAGATGATTTTCTTGGTGGGCCATGAGAGCACAGTCATCTGCAAAGAGAGCTTCCAGGATGAGTCTCTCTGTTGTCTTTGTTTTTGCAGTCAGGCCGCGAAGGTCGAATAGTGAGCCATCCAGTCGGTATTTGATGTAGACGCCCAGGTCTAGATCCATCACAGCATGTCGTAATACTTGGGTGAAAAATAGGTTGAATAGCACCGTAGCGAGGACACAGCCTTGTTTCACACCATTGGAGATGTTGAAGCGATCGGAAGTCTCTCCACCAGATAGGACTTCCCCTGTCATGTCGACATGAAAGAGCTGGATCAGTTTGACGAATTTTGCTGGGCAACCGAGCTTGCTGAGGATCACCCACAATGCGTCCCTGTTCACTGTGTCGAACGCCTTTGTCAGGTCTATGAAGACAATGTAGAGACTCAGGTTCTGCTCAAGGCATTTTTCCTGCCTTTGCCTCACCGTGAAGACCATGTTGATGGTGCTGCGATCTGGTCGGAAGCCACATTGTGATTCAGGTAGGTTCTGCTCTGAAACAGATGACAGGAGTCTGTTGAGTATAACACGGGCGAGGATCTTTCCAGCAGTGGAGAGTAGTGAGATGCCTCTGTAGTTGTCACAGGCTGCTCGTGAGCCTTTGTTCTTGTATAGGGCTACAATGGAGGCATCTCTGAGTTCTGGGGGCATGTCTTCCTCTTCCCATATGCTGGTCAGCACTATGTGGAATGCCTGGAGCGCCTTTCCATTTAAGGCCTTGTACACCTCGGTTGGGATCCCATCTTTACTGGGTGCCTTGCCTGCACTCATTTATTTAATGGCTTTTTGGACTTCCTCTATTGAAGGAGGGACATCAAGTTGTTCAATGGAGTGGTTTTGGGGGATCTGGTCAAGGGCGCTTTGGTCGACTGAAGAGGGTCAGTTGAGAAGCTGACTGAAGTGTTCTTTCCACCTGTTGCTGATGCCTTTTTTATCTTTTATGAGAGTGTCACCATCAGAGGATAGCAAGGGAGTGGTGGTGGGTTTTGATAGCCCATAGACAGTCTTGAGGGCACTAAAAAATTGTTTGTAGTTTTTCATATCAGCAAACTGCTGGATTTCTTCTGCCTTTTTTTCCCACCATCCATCTTGCATCTTCCTGATCTCACACTGTGCCATGGCTTGGAGAGACTTGAATCTGTCCTTTTTAGGAGCAGAGTTTGGGTTATTTTGCCACTCCATAAAGGCTTTGTTCTTCTTGCTCAATAGGTCTTCAATAGCAGTGTTGTTCTCGTCAAACCAGCCCTGGTGGTTGCATTGTTTGGGGCCTAGGACTGCCTTTGATGTTTCCTTCACTGCATCTCTGAACTGGTTCCATTTCTCGGTTGAGCTTCCAGTGAGTGGTCCCTTGGCAGACAGCTTGTCGTCCAGGCAGGACTGGAATGTTTGCAAATAAGATGGATCTCTAAGACGACTCATGTTGTAAAATGTACGAACTGTCTGGGAGTGTTTTGGATGGCGAGGCGCAATGCGCATTTGAAGAGTCGCTCTAACCAATCTGTGGTCTGTCCAGCATTCAGCTCCTCTCATGGCTCTGGTGATCTGTACATCCTGGATGTCTCGGCAGCGTACAATGATGTAGTCAATGAGATGCCACTGTTTTGATCTTGGGTGCATCCATGTTGTTTTATATTTGTTCGCCATTCTGAACACAGTGTTCATGATGGTGAGTTCGAACTCTGAGCATTTGCTGAGTAGCAGTAGGCCATTGTTGTTCATTTTGCCCACGCCGTGTTTGCCGAGCAGTCCTTTCCATCTTTCATGGTCCTGGCCAATGCGGGCGTTGGAGTCTCCCAGTAGTATCAGCTTGTCATTGGTGGGCACTGAGTGCACGACGGCACTCAGGTCAGAGTAGAACTGCTCGATGGTCTCCTCTGTGCTGGTCAGTGTTGGGGCATATGCGCTGATGATTGTGGCATACCGGTCTTTGCTGAGAGGCAAACGGATCTTCATGAGCCTCTCGCGGATGCCCACAGGCAAGTCTGGCAGCTGTTTGAGCAAACTGGTCTTGATGGCCAGGCCAACACCATGGATTCTGTCTTCATTTGAGGCTCTGCCTTTCCAGAAGAAGGTGTATCCAGTGGTGGGTTCGCTGAGTGATCCCTCTTCTGGTAAGCTGCGATGTTGATGTTATATCGCGCCAGTTCTTTACCGATTAGAGCTGTTCTTCTCTCAGGTCTTGGGGTATTCTCTCTGTCAAGTGATGTCCTGATGTTCCATGCTCCTAGTAGGAGTTTCTTTGTATTTTTTCCTTGATTTCGACCTCTTAAAGGGATGACCCGCCAGCCACGGTGTGCTGACCGGGTGTTTGTAGGGCAGGCAATGTTTGGGACACCTTTTCTAGTCCCCTCCCTTGATTAGGGTGAGCAGTGCTGTCCTAGAGAGGGCTGCTCAGTCGCCCAGGATGCTGCCGAACGTCCCTGCTGCCCACAGGGCCGAGTGACCACTGGTCCGTGGGCCGCCTACATGCAGGATCATGACTACAACTGCCAGTGGTCACCTCCACCTGTTGCGTCACCACTCCCCCATCGCTGCAGGTCTTGATGAGGGTGGACGGGGTTAGGATAGATGAGTGTGCACAAAGATACTTGTGCGTGAAAGAGATTTAAGTGGAAAAGTCGATGCACAGAGACAGTCCCCCTCTCTCGGTATTGGAAGCCTGGGTCCAGTGGCATGAAAAATCGTTACACCTGGAGACTTCCTCAGCTGCATTGGATGGCCATGTTGTCTTTTGTGCTCTAACACTCCCTGAGCACTCCACAGTGCTTTGCTGCGTCGCCCTCTCAGCCGTTGAACCTTCTTATTGGTTTCTTCCGTCTGTTCAGCCGAAGCAGTCTTCACATGCTGGGTGAGCAAAGCCCTGGTTCACCAGGGGTCCATGACGACCCGATGGCTACCCTCACAAGGTTTGGCCGGCCTGTCGAAGCCGTTGCCCAGGGTATGGCTGCTGCTGCATGCTAGCAGCTACTGGGAGCCACACGTGAGAGCTGGGTGTCAGGTGGGGGTCAGAGGCTGGAGAGCTGCCCTAGAAGGGCACGACAAGCCCTCCATACCAGAGATACTACCCCTCCCTGAGCACCCCATAAACCCCTGTGATATATTTAATGAGGAGTAAAATACATTCCACTAGGGAAGGGGCTTTACAGCATGAGCACATACTGTGAGGAAATGTCAGATATAGAGACTAAATACTTAGCCATTGAGAGCACCAACAAGAAGGGGAATCAGAAAAGGCCTCCTACAGCAAGCCGATCCTCTTTGACACTTGGAGTCACTTGGTTATCGCAGAATCAGAAAATCTCAGTAGAGCAGGAGGAGACCTCAGGGGCTAGCCAGGCTAACCAGGATGTGAACAACCCCTCTCCCCTATGCCCCCCATTATCCAAGCCCCCCCACACACACACATCTCTAGCCTTTGACCATCCAGCCTATGCTTGGAGACCTCCAGTACCACCAGCATTGTCACCACGCCCTGGCTGCCAGGGTAGCCCATGGCCCTGGAGGACTGCTCTCATCCACAGGAAGATTTTGCATATTTAGTTTGGAGTGTAAGGTTACAGGATCACCAGTTGAGAGCCAAAAGAGACTGTAAACAACCTAAAGTTGAACTCCGCTTTCTTTACAGATAAGGAAACTGAGGACCACAAGAATTAAGTAATTTACCCAAGCTTTCACAGCTAGAAGTGAGAGAACCAGGATATGAACCCACAACCTCAGACCCTAAAGCCAGTAGCTCCTTTCCCAGTCTATAATGGGCTACCCCAGGTTTTCTGGCTCCAAAATTGGGGCTCTTTAAACACTATGGGGTTTACACTTCTGTATTCCCCTCACACTCTCCAGCGTGCTAATGTCTCACCTGACCCCATGGCAACGTGTGGGGGAAAGGGGCAAATATCATTTGACAGATGGAGGAGGAGAGAGATTTGCCCAGGGAAACACAAAACGAATGCACCTGACTGAGTCTCCTATATCTCTCCTTTGCCTCCTTCACCCCCAGCCCAGATCTATCAGATGAAAAAGAAGATTCTCCCAAGATTTTTGAAGAACAAAATGAAAGACAGTGAAAACAAAGGGAAAGCGGGCCCTCTAGAGGCCATGGAGTCTGCTTTAGAATTTCTTAAAGAAAGAAGGGAGAAAAGAAGAAGAAAATTCCCCCAATCTGTCTGCAGGACTTTCCTAGGAAGGCGTAAAACAAGGAGAGGGTTTCCACATTGGAGACCAGAACCATCGGGTTACAAAGCCAGAAGATACCAGTTGAGATACAGTGAAAACAGTGGCTCTCAGGTGTTGACCACTTCAGACCACTTTAATAAGCAACACCAGACACAGCCATCTCAGAAGGTAGGTGGAAGGAGGGCCTTCAGAGATTCTTAGTCATTGACACAGGAAGAAACTGAGCCAAAGCTTTGTCCGAGCCAGCAAGGTGTTCCAGGAGCCAAGAAAGCTGTCAAGAAGGCTACACCCGCTCCAGAAACAAGAGCCAGATTCTCCCACTCCCTTCTGGCTGGGATGAAGCCCAGCTGAAGGACTGGAGTCCCTTCTAGGTGCTCCATTGTCAAAGGCACCTAATGAAATGGAGAGAAATTAGAGGACGGGTCACCAGGAGAGTGAAGGGCATCTCATAGGGAGGGCAGGCAGAGGAAATGAGGATGGCTAGCCCAGGGGGCGCTGGAATTTGAGAGGCTGCTGTGTGTGGCCTGGCCATTGATAACAGAGGCCTTCAGTCCCAACCAAAGGATCTTGGAGATTAGAGGGACTTCAGCCAGATCTGGACCCAGTCATCACTATCTCTGTGGCTCTGAGAACGAGCCAAGCCAACCACAGAGAGTCTCATCTCCTGGAGGCAGATGCTCCATTCTCAGAGCTAAATTGGTTCCCAGACAGATGGACTTGTCTAAATTTAGCTACACATACCACCCTCTGAAGATCTGGGGACAAGAAAGTAGCTGCAGGCCTTTACATCCTTATTGTAGCACTCTACCTCTCCCTGAAGGCAGTCTAAGATCACACCAGCTTTCTTGGCTACTAGGGACTACTGTGGACTCATCTGGAGCTTGGGGTCCACTGAAACCCTGACTCTTATACTGGATTTTGCATTTGGCCAGTTCCTAGCTTTGCATAAATGGCCAGTGAGTTGTTTTAATTTTAAAAAAAGTGTCTCTAAGAATCTCCTTCTTGCTCTGTGACCCCCCCCAAGACACCCAGTAAGAAACTGCCCCAATGTGTAGAGGAGAGGATCACCCACCCCATTCTTCCTATCCCTTGGTAATTGGAGGAATGTCATGGGGTCCCTATGGTATGGATGGAAGGCTCCTTGTCAATCACTCAGCACCACCTGTAAAAATAAATTTACTTAGGAATCAAGGAATAAAGAGGATACAAAATAAAAACCACGTGCCCGTGGCTGATGAGCCCATTGAAAATCCCCACACTTAGCTTACCACTACACTTGCTGCATCATTGCAAAGGAAGAGAGCATGGGAGGCGTTACTGCCAGTTAAATACCAATACTGTGATCTCACCAACTTGGAGATGCAGGAGAGATTATAGGGAATTCTGGGAAATACCAAGGACTTCTGGGGAATGAAGTCTAAGGTTCAAAATCTCCCTTTATACACACCTATGTGTAAGGTTACAAGAGAATATATCCCAGGAATGGAGGACTATCAGGCAAAGGTAGTAGGAGATGAACTATTCTGGGTGAGGAATAGAGAAAAGGTGAGCTAGACTGGAAGGCAGAATACTGGGAGATGGGGTGGCATTGATGTCTAAAGATGCTGGAGAGATAATTTAATTTCTATCTCAAAGCTCCTTTGCACACGATTCTCTTTAGTGGGAGATCTTGGTTATTTAATACTCCCAATCATGTGAGGTACAGAGTGGGCTAGAGCTTGAGAGGAGAAAGTCCCTGTGCTTCTGACTTCCAGCTTTGAGAGAAGACCTATTTCCCATGGGCTCCTTCAATAGGTTGGGATCAGATTATGTAGGACTTTGAAAGCCAAAAAGAGGGGTCTATTTTTTTTAATCATGGAGGCCATTGTGAGTCAGTGGAGGCACATGGTCAGACCAATTAGGAGTCTATAGCAATAACCTAAGGAAGAGATGACGAGGACCTGAACCAAGGTGAGCCAAGAAAAGGGGTGAATGGGAGAGATGCTGGGAAGGTAGAAATAGTGAGATTTGGCAACAGATTGGATATGAGGTGAGAGGTGGGGAGGGAAGAGTCAAGGATAATGCAAAGGATAGTGGTTCCTTAAGCAAAGTGTGCAAGAAGAGGGAATTTAGGGGCAAGATGGAAAATAAGAAGAGGGTGATTCAGGGAATGAGGGAAGGAATGAGAGAAGGGGTGAGGGTTGGGCACAGAGAAGCCCAACCCTCACCCCTTCTCTCATTCTTTCCCTCATTCCCTGAATTACAAAATTAGAGCATGGAAAGTGACCTGGTAAAATCCAGACACAAACTAGAATCCCTTTGAGAGCCTACCCAATGAGTGGGTATCCAACCACTCATTTGAAGCATTTAAGCTCCTGGAGATCCAGGATGATTTGCATTTGGGGTATGTAGCCTAGCATGATGCCTGGCCTATAGTAGGCAATTAATAAATGGTTTTTGATTGATTCATTAAATGAAAAGGAAACCCACTCCCTCCCTCTACTGTCCAATCCATCTTTGGATAATGCCAACATTTAGGAAATTTCTTCCTATTGTGAAGTCTAAATGTACCTCTTTAAGCTGCCCTCTCATTGCTCTTGGTTGTTTTAGGGATCAAAACAGAATGATTCTGATCATTCCTCCATAACACAATCCATCAGATCCTTGAATACAATTATCATCATCCTCTCTAATCATGTTTTCTTTTCTCCATCCCAAGCAGCCCTAGTTCCAGTAAATAATAGGAGACAGCCAAAAGTAGAGTCAAGGGGTACTATAGAACACTAAATTTAAAAATAATTTTATTAAAGATAATGTACAAAAATATTTATAGTTGAGCTCTTTGTGGTGGCAAAAAAATTGGAAAATGAGAGGGTATCCCTCAATTGGGAAATGGCTGATGGTGGCATCTGTTGGTGATGGAATACTATTGGGCTAAAAGGAATAATGAACTGGAAGAATTCCATGTTAACTGGAAAGACCTCCAGGAACTGATGCAGATTGAAAGGAGCAGAACCAGGAGAACATTGTACACAGAGATGGATACATTGTAGCACAATTGAATGTAACTGACTTTGCTACTAGCATCAATGCAATGACCCAGGACAATCTTGGGGGACTTAGGGGAAAGAATGTATCCACATGCAGAGAAAGAACTGTGGGAGCAGAAACACTGAAGAAAAACATGGGATCGATCATGTGGTTCGATGGGGATATGATTGTGGTTTTGATGTTACAAGATCACTCTACTGCAAATAGGAGTAATGGGGAAACAGGTTTTGAACAATGATACATGGATAACCCAGTGGAACTAATTGTTGGTTTGGGGAGGGGATAGAAAAAAGGGGTGGGAAAAAGCATGAATCATGTAACCATGGAAAATATTCTTAAAAAAAAGATAATAGACAATAAACATCAATATTGTCTTTAAGGATGGCAAGGCACTTAATCGAATACCCATTTGATCCCCACAGCAAACTTATTAGGCAGGTCCGATTAATATCCCCATTTTACAGATGAGAAACTGAGGCCCAACAACGCTAGCCACTTCTCCAAGGTCTCAGAATGAACTTATTAAGGGACTACACTATAGTTTTCCTCTTCTATTTCTAAGGCAAGTTGTCATTCCACATCAGCTCTAGATCTAAGTTAGCTAGGTTGCACAATTAGAGTACCTGTTCTGGACTCAGGAAGACCTGAGTTCAGATCACTTAAATTCCCTCAGTCTTAGTTTCCTTGCCTGACAATGAGGATATTTAGAGCAACTACCTCCTAAGGCTACTGTGAAGATCAAATGAGATGAAATCATTCTTGAAAACTTTAAATCATGGTAAGATGTTAAGTTATACAACTCTGCCATGTACAACATGAGGCTGAATGGGAATTGCAAAGAGAGCAAAGGAAACCTTGGGAATCTGGGAGATGGAGACGTTGTATCTAAGAAGACCCCAGGGTGAAGGTGCCAGTTAGGCTGAAGCTCAAAGGCTGGAGGAGAATGAGCCGAGCATCCCAGCAGTGGAGGGATAGAAGAAATTGGCGATATCCCTGAGCTCTAAGCCCTGCCGCCCTGCCTATTGCTGGAATTAAGAGGAAATAATCTCAGGTCTCCCTTGCCAAGTGGCATCATTTGGGCCAGAGATCTGTCTGCGCCCCAGCTCGAGCCCTAGAATCCCTGGTGACACTCACCTCCCTGCCATCTCTGGCACACAGCGTCCCTGACCACTGCCTCGAGGGTTTTCCCTCGTTGACTGTCCACCGTCCCTCACCCCAGTCCCAGGCCTTCTCCAGCTTACTCCGGGACTCCCTCAAGTTTCTCTTGTCTCTAGCTGGGTTGGCACAGTTGTCGGCATGTTGTCTCCTCCGTTCATTAGTCTGGGAGCTCCCAGAGACTGGGGCCCGTTTCTTGGTCATTTTCCTTCTTGGTATTCCCAGTGCTGAGAACAGCGCCCGGCCCAGAGCAGGGGCTTAATAAACGCATGCTGCCTCCCTCCATCTCAGTCGGCTACTTGCTAACTCCAGGAGCGCAGGCCTGGCGCGGCCCCCTTTTGACCATCTGTTTCCTCATCTATAAAATGAAATAGGGGCAGAATTGGACTAGATGGCATCCGGGGCTCCTTCCAGCTCCGACGTTTCTTCATTCTATAATCAAATAAGCCGAAAGCGTCAGGTTCTACCTTAGATCCAGCTTCTCAAATCCTCCAATGGAGGTGCTCGTCTGCCAGCAGATGGCGCTACCATCACAACTCTCAAAAGGTGGGGCTTTGTCTTCCCTTTATTCCTGGGAAAAGCAGGCGGAATTGACTGACGTGGTTTCTGGGGGTTTACTCGGAGCCTCGCTCTTCCTTCAGCTTTGTCGGTCATCACTTCATACATTCTTCTACCATACGCTGAAATTCTAAGAAGCCCCCCCAAGAGTGCAAGCCCCGCCCCCCGGCTCCTACTCGATCACTTGTTCCTCTTTGAACCAAACCCCACTTGCTGTTGGGCTACCATCCCTGGGGGTGGGGGGGGACACTACGGAAAAGGAGGTTTCCTTAGCCCAGCGTTCTTCCACATCCCCTCCTTTTCTTACTGCCAGCCTGGAGCGCCATCCTCTTGGGCTTTCCCTCACGGCGCCATCAGCCCCCACTTGGGCTCCATCTCTTGTTCGCTTTCACAAATCATCACGAGAACGTGTTGAAGCCTGTCTGTACCCATCATGCATTTCTCCCCTGACCTTCAGGAAACTTGAAATCCTGACTGGTCGGACATGGGAGAGGATGGGCTCCATTTCACTCGGGAGGCCCAGTAGTTCTTTTCATGGCCCCGGGCTTGGCAGACAAAGCTCCATCTTTGCAAGGCCCATGATAGTCTACTGGTGCTGCGATAAAGCCTGGGACTCGTCTCCAAAGACTTCAGAATGAGCTCCCTCCTGATGCCAACGGAGAGGCACGTGATGAGTGTCGATGGAAGAGGAGAAAAGCCAGCCCCGAGGAAGAGCTCCAGAGGAAGAAAACCTCACCTGGTCGTATGGGGAAGGAGGGGGCAGAGAGGCAGCCAGAGAGTCCCTCTGGTACCTTCAAGGTTTCAAAGAAAATGAGGAAGGTTTCCCTGCAGTGAGCCTCAGGAAGGACCTAGGCAAGAGTCACCCAGGATGGTCAGGAATGGATGGGCTACCATCCGGAGTAGTGCTAGAAATGGCTAAAACCTTCAGACCACAGATCATTGGAGGGTTAAGAATTCTGTTTGGTGCTCACTCATTCTGGGGGGTCTGCTCCTTCGTGACCCTGCTTGGGGCTTTCTTGGCAAGGATCCTGGAGTGGTTGGCTGTTTCCTCCTCTAGGAAATGTTTTAGTAGCCCTTGAAATGGATATGCATTGATTGGGATCTATATCAACGAGAGGAATACTTCCATCAATGAACTCAGAGGGCCTTGAATTATTAAAACCTTCATTTGAGTGGCCTGATTCTACTTGAGAATATAAGGGCAGCTGAGGGCATTGGCCTCTGCCTTCAAAAATGCATGAATTTTAGGGTTCCCAACAGGAGGGCCAGGAATCAGGCCTTTGTTAGGCACGACAAGCATCAGGCACTTCCCTAAGCACCTTCCCCATAGTGACACAGGAGAACATGCATCCCTTATTAGAATGGAAACTCCCCAAGGACAGAAACTCTTTCAATTTTGCCTTAATATCCTGAAAAGTTAGCCTAGAGCCTGGCACCTCCGAGGCCCCTAATCAGTGTTTGTTGATGGATGCCAGGCTTTAAGAAAAAGAAAGCTGGCTGAAAAAGCAACCTTTCCTTGCCCATAATCCCATAGTTACAACCTAAGGCCAACAAACTGAATTGCAGGCGGAATGGAGCCCAATCTAGGAAGCCCTGTTGTTAAACAAACATTCTAGATTATGGCTTTGAGCAGGAGCAAAGAAGGCAAAAAGGAAGTGCCATGTTTGCACACTCAGTCTTTATCATCACAGATATTTTTCTGAACCATGGAGGGAAAGGAAGGGAACATTTGGCCTGGAACTTGGAGTCTGAAAAGTAAATAATCAAGCAGTCAGCCAAAGAATGAAAAGGGTGCAATGAAAAGAACCTGAAATGACGCTGGGCTTCTCTCCAGTGTGTGCCATGTTGTAACGAGAAGCCACCAAACCCTTGGAGCTAGCGTCTCTTCTAGAAGAGATCTGGAATTGGCAGCACCACGAGAAAGAGAGTCTTGCACAGACGAGAAACTAAACCTAGCATGGCCTTGGTGAGGAGCTGCAGCTCCTGTGTTGTATGGGAATACAGGCCCTGAGAAGAATGGCCTTCCCCTAGGAAAGGCTCCACTCCCCAAGACCCTGGCTTCATTTCAAACACCCAATGGACAATGGAGATTCTCATTGGGCTTGATGGTTCAGGATTGGTCTGCTCTTGCCTAAAGATACAGAACAGACTCTGTCTGTCTATTCTTTGCATTGAGAATATTCAATAAAGGTGCAGATAAATTCTCACCAAAAGTGGCCAGGGAAAGGCAATCAGTGAGACTTGGGGTCTCTGTGCAAAGGCAATGGAAGCAATCTGAGAAGCAGATGGTGTCAGTGGAACCCAAGATAACTGCATGAGTCAACCAAGTGGGAGAACGTAAGAGAACAAAATGGTGGTGGTGGTGGGAGCTCATTTCTCTAGAGGACCTAAAAATAATAGTCCTTTTAGGAACAGTGTTCAGAGGCAGCCTTCTTGGAACTGAAGGAGCTCATCACTCTAGAAACCCCCATGGCAGAATCATATTTAGAACTGAAGGAACTTGAGAGTCCGGCTATAGAGTCCAACCACTCCTCTTAGACAGACATAAAAGAACTGAGGCCCTTATGATGGAGTTTCCATGGCCAGGTAAGAAACAAGAGAGTCAGGATTTGAACTTGGACCCTAGAGCTAAAGCAGAAGATCTATTAGACTTGTCCCATCCCAAGAGACTTACTGGTCAATCCAGTGACACTGGCCTCTTAGCTGTGCCATGAAGGAGACATTCCATCTCTCCTTTTTCTCTGACTGTCTCCATGCCTGGAATGATCTTCCTCCTCATCTCTGCCTCCTGGCTTCCCCAGTGTCCTTCAAGTGCCAGCTACTTCCACCAGAAGTCTCTGAGCCCCTCTCAATCCCATGGCCATTATTTCCTCTCTATCCCATATATAGTTTGCTTTGTATCCATTCATTGGCATGTCGTCTCCCCACTAGACGGTAAGCACCTTAGGGCATCTGCTAACTTTTGCCTCTTCTGTATCCCCAGTGCCTGGCACCTAGTAGGGACCTAACAAAGGCCAATGGATTGACTGGTTGCACCATGATTCCTGCACCATGTTGGCTGCAGATGAAGCTTCCAAAGGCCATTTCTCTGCCATCGAATTCTAGGAGTCAGAAGACAAACCTGGGGTCTAGGAGCCTGGCTTTCCCAGCTCACCATCTGAGTCAACTTAGGCAAATTCATTTCCTTCCTGGGGCCTCAGCTGCCCCAGTGCCCTCATGAGGGAATTGGGCTCGATCCAAAAGCAGACTCTGAGAATGCCTGTCCCTTCTCCTTACAGGAGAGCCAAAGTCATCTGAAGAGTCAGAAACCCGAGATTCAAACCCATGTCCTGACTCCACATCTCACCATCCCCTTTTCACCACTCCATTCCGAGATGAAAGTCCTTTCCAATTCTCCCTGGGGCTCATCTCAGCATGGTCCCCACCCTACCTCACCCTACCCCAGGCCCTTGGGTCTCAGGGCTTAGAGTCACAGTCACCAAGGATAGTGAGTGGCATGGGTGGGCTCCAGGAAGGAACTACCTCTGTGCCTTCTTTAGCCATTGACAGCTGCCAGGTAGGGCCAGGACAGCACTCTGGAGTGTATTTGCTCTTAGCTGGCTTCAACAAATAGGGAGCAGTTGCCTGAGCTCTGAATCACTGAGCTCAGAACCCAGGTGGCCGGAGAACAATCTAGGAATGGCACCAGACTTGGGCTCTGGCCAGGAACACCAGTCCCAGAGAAGATGGAGAGACATCGATTGACAAGCCCATGTTTGCTGATCACCTCTGTGGGGTCAGCCCAGGGCTAGGCTCCAGGGACAGGCAGACATGCCACAGGAAACTAAGAAGACCTGAGCACATAGTAGGACAACTGGTGCAGAAGCCAAAAGAATTGATTCTGCGTTGATCATCTTCAGCACCCTTCTCCATCGTGGCTGCCATGCCAGCCGTAACCAATGGACCTGTTCCCTGTCGTCCCCAATCTCTCCCATTCCAATGGCTCCTAGACCTGGAGTTGGGGCCAAGCCTTTCCCACTTCCAGGAATTCTGGCCCTTGAATCAAGAATTCTCAAAATATTCAGTGATGGCTTTGGGAGGAAGACAAAGGGCAAAGTCTTTGGTTATGTAGCAGATAAAGACATACAAACCAAGGCCCCTGCAGAAAGAGCTCTGGCTTCAGTGTCAGCGAATCTGAGTTCAAATCCTGAGTTTCAGCATCTTCCTTTCTCTAAGGAAGGGCTTGGTCAAGGGAGTCTTAGCAGTACTAGCCAGCTGGAAGGCAGGCTCCTAGCTGTGAGAGGGCCCAGCAGCAGAGACCCCTGGTACTCAGGACCAACACTGGAGTTTCCAGAACAATAAAAGGAAGTTCCCTCTTTCGATGAGTTCCATTCCCTCCAGTTGTTTGGAGATAGTTTGGGAGGGGTCGCATCCAGTTGGCTGAGATTGGGGGAAAAACCCAAAACGTTGAAGGCCACACACAGGCTCCCCCTTTCAGGCTTTTTTACATTTATGCTGTTTTGAATGAAAAGTCACTATCAGATCTGAGAAGTCACTCAGTCTTAGGCTGCACTTCTCTTGGTGTCTGAGATGGAGAAAGCAGGTAAGCTGTAAGACAGCCCGGCTAGGTTCAGTTAACTTGATAAGCTTGAGAAAGCTGGTCACACTCCTCTTTTTTTAACTCTTACCTTCCGTCTTGGGATCAATATTGTGTATTGGTTACAAGACAGAAGAGTGGTAAGGGCCAGACAATGGGGGTGAAGTGACTTGCCCAGGGTCACACAGCTGGGATGTGTCTGAGGCCAGATTTGAACCCAGGACCTCCCAGTCTCTACACCTGGCTCTCAATCCACTGAGCTACCCAGCTACCCCCTGTTCACACTCCTCTTGGGAGCCACCTCCACCATGAGGTCTTCCATGATCTCTCTAGTCCTCCACACTCTTTTTAAGTTTTGTCTTGCCTTCTACCTAGGATGTATCTGGTTCCTTATGGGCACATTGTGTCCCACCAGGAGAATGGGAGGAGAGGCACTGTCTCATTTCTGTCACTGATTCCCCAACCTCTAGCAGGATCCTTGCTGTGTAGGAGGCATTTAATTAGCATTTGCTGAATTGAATTAGGACACAGAGCCATGACAGAGAGAAGGAAGGGACGTTCAGGCTAGAGGAATGCAAGTGTCTATTCCCACATACATGGCAGTAGTAAATATTTTTGAAGTCAATCAGCAAAAAGGAAGACAATGCTTTGCACCTTTCCACTCAGTGGCTGCTCGTCCCCATCTCAGCCAGGTCAGTGTTGTTTCTTTTCCCTGGCTTCTGTTCCCAGTTGGGTCCCTTGACATCCTACCTCTTCCTTTGTCTTTGAGAGGAGTGGCACCTAACGTCTGGCTCTGAGAGGATCCTCCTAATTCCTAGAATCCAGCTTCCTTCTAAACCAGAACTTTTGGCTCCCCCAAAGCCAGGTTGACTGGCTGAGGATCTGAGGAACTGGCCAGTCGTCCCACTCCCACCTTTATGCTTATTAGATATAATAAAACAAAAGGGGCTGGTATGAAGAATTTTGTGGCATCTCAATTTCCTGAGTTCAAATCTAGCCTCAGACACTTCCTAGCTGTGTGACCCTGGACAGATCATTTAACCCTGTTGGCTTCAGTTTCCTCAACTGTAAAATGAGCTGGAAAAGGAAATGGCCAACCACTCCAGTCTCTTTTCCTTAAAAAATCCCAAATGGAGTCACAAAGAATCCAACATGATTAAAAACAATAAAACAACAACAAATACCTGAAAAAATTTTCCAGGCTCACAAATGACCAGAGATGCAAATTAAAGCAACTCATATCCACTAAGTTGCCCACAATTGTTAAAAGCAGCAAAACTAAAGGCTTGTAGTCTTTTGGAGAATTCAATAGAACCAGCATTTATTTTCTGATCTCCTACTATGTGTCAGGACTCTCTATACACTCACTAGTATGTAACTACACTATGCAAGACTCACACAAGGTCATTTATTGTTTGTCCAATTGGAAACTTGTACGATCTTTCTGGGAAAATCATTGGGCAAAATAGGCAGTGAAAAGTATAAAAATAATCTTAATTTTTTATTCTCTATTCCATTACCATAGCCTGAGAGAACTATCAAAAGCAGAGCCAAAACTGGAAGCCATTTGTTCAAAGATTTCTATGGTAGCAATATGTCTTTATGATTGAAAAATGCCACCCCCACGAATCCCAAGGTGAAAAGAATCCAACTGTCCAATAATAGGACAGTGGGTGGGTGCATAATATTATGGAATAAAGAAACGCATTTACAACCAGAAAGTATGAGGTATTGAAAGAAATTCCCCAAAGCCTTTATGCAATGAAGAAAAAAATAGAACCAGAGGTTCTACCAGAATTCCCTGGGTTTATTTTATGGTCATAAAAGAGAAAATGAGACTGAAATTAATAGCCAAAAACATCCTGGAGGAATGTGGGAGAGGAACTAAAACATTATGAAAATGGATGCATTTTCTTTTATTTTTTGGTCAGAATCTATGATTTTCCTAGTAGGATAAATTCCCTCCATCATCTTGGATGTCTCTCTCTCCTTGCCTGTACCCCCTTGTCCCCACTTTTCTCTTCCCCCAACTCTCTTCCTTCCTTTCTCTCCCCCTCCTCTTTGTCTTCCCCACATTCCTCCTTCTCCCTCTTTCCACTTTTCTTCCAGTTCCTCCCCCCTTTCTTCTCCCCTCTCCCATCCTCTCACTTTCTTTCCTTCCTTATCTCTCTAGTTAAATGTGAGTCAGAACTTGAACCCAAATCTTAAGATCACCGGAAAAAGAATCAAAGACCCAGGCTCTCTTCCAATCTGGATCAGCCCATGGCTCCAT
Organism: Monodelphis domestica; assembly: GCF_027887165.1. Taxonomy (NCBI): domain Eukaryota; kingdom Metazoa; phylum Chordata; class Mammalia; order Didelphimorphia; family Didelphidae; genus Monodelphis; species Monodelphis domestica. Next base: position 318,820,160 of record NC_077231.1, read on the forward strand.
TCCATTGGCCTCCACTCTTCCTCCAATGGGTGAGCTCCTCCCTGAACTTCTCTTGGGGGAGGCACCCATGTGCTCATGCTTTCTTCACACCATCACACTCCATGACTTCCTGGACCTCCTCTCCAATTTGCCCATGGAGAAGGTCTCTCCCCATAGAGTCTCCCCTTGTTTTTATAAGCTCCTCAAAGCCAAGAACTCTCTCTTCACTTGCATTTTTAGTCCAGGCTTAGTAAATGTTTCATCTAGCTAGCGAGCTAGTCAGCTGGTTCTAGCTGGAAGACCTTAGAAGGCATTTAGTCCAATTCCCTCATTTTATAGAGGACACCAGAAGCCATAGTGGTGAAATGACTTATCCAAGGTGACCCAGGCAGGATGCCACAGACTCTGAATTTCAATGTACATTATCTGATTCTAGATCCAGCATCCTCTCTCTCCTCCATGCCCTGGACTCCATGTGTCTCTGAGAATCAGAGAGGAAAAAAAATCTCAGCCCAGGAATTCACTTTTCTCTAGGGAAGATGAGCTCCCAGCAGGGCCAGAGAGGATGCTTAGGTGCAGGCTCAGAATTAGGAGAGGGATTTGGCCCTTGGTCTTTTCTTGCTGCCAGCAGTTATTCATTCCAGCCTCGGGCAGTTACCCAGATGAATTCGCCCTGCAGCAGTCTCCTAGGCTGCTAAGCTCCGGCCCCAGGAACAATGGCTTTCCCAGAGGCCCATCATTCATTGCTGGTTTCTTTTTTCCTTGAACTCCAGCCAAACCGGCTGTCTGAGGTCCAGGGCTGGGGAGGGGGAAAGGAGCCCAACCGCTGGGAGCTGGCTTTCGGGGGAGAAGACACCTGATCTGACTTGGGACAGGGAGAAAGACAGGCTTTCAGCAGGGTCCGACGCCTGAGAACAAGGGAGGGGGCCCAGAGGTTGTCACTCAAGCCCAACCCTGGGACTCTGCAGGGGAATCTGTGTCTATGGCCATATGGGTGGGGCTGGGGGTCACGTGTCCCTGTGTGTCTATAAAATCCCACCCCTCTGGAAGTGGGCACTTCAGGAGAAAACCAATTCTTCCAGGAACCCCCATCTCTTACGGTAAGCAAAAGGTTCTAGGCTCTGTCAGGGGCTCAACTGGACTCTCCGTCTTTATTAATGGAGCTTGGCAGGGGCCGGGGGCTTTGCCAAATAATTTCTGGGAAAAGGCTTAGAAGTGAAACCGAAGGGTCCTCCCCCCACCTGTAGGAGACTTTGGCTCCTCCTGGATACTCCAGAAAGAAACCATGCAGAGCAGATCTGGGGGGTCTGGGTCTGGCAGCTGGGGTAGTGGGTCCAGCCTGGGAGGCTGAGCCTCCGGGCTTGGCTCCCTACTTTCTCTCACATCTTGCAGTTGGGCAGAAGGGTGGGTGGGCAGCAGAGTCACATGAGAGCCCAGAAAAGGGAAATGATGAATTAGATCAAACGAGACAGGACATCATCAAGAGAAAAGCCATAAAAGAAATGGCTCTGTAGGTCTGAAACAGCCCCCCAATGGCAGGACAGGAGTCTCAGCTGGAGAGGAAGATGTCCAGGGAGATCTTCAGTGGAAGGAAATGAGGCAGAAACAGGAGCCACTTTCCTCTTGGGCTCTGGGAGGCGATGCAGGGAGCTTCCGGAAACCAGGAGGCGATGATCATCTCAGTATGGGCTTCTGCCCTCCTCTCCCCACTACTCTAACGCTGTGGTGGTTTTGGCCACTAAAGATGAAGGAGGCCGTGATTAGAGGGAGAATGACAGGCCTGGGGAAGGGCCCTGAGAGCAGGGCATGCTGGGATTAGTTGTAGAAAGAGGATCTGCTCAGGCTGAAGAAGACTCGGAGGTTGGCTTCAGTTATTTGGAGGTCTGTCGGGGAGAGGAGAGATTGGGCTCCTGCGTGGTGCCAGAGGAATGGGGGAGGCGGCCAAGAGCTATAAGGAGATGTTTATAAATGAGAATAAGTCAAGCTCTCCCAGCATGGAATGGGCTGCCCCAGGACATCTCAGAGGGGAGAGAGGGGGAAGTGGGGAGCCTGGGGGGGGTGCAGGGGTAGACCTTCCAGTGAAAGGCGGGTGACCCCTGCCAGGGGGGAAAATGGCTTGGAGTAGGGACTGCCCAGCTTCTTACAACCCTGAGCGGCTGAGTTTCTGGGATGCTTTCTATCTCCAGGCAATAAAATGATGCCTCCGGCTTGAAAAGATTGTGAAGAGCAGAAGGAGAGGGAGAAACTAGAAAGTGACTGAGTATCTGTCTCAGCTACTATGGGGGCACCAAATGCGAGGAGCATCCTCTTCACTCTGCCCCACTTTTCTTCTTTTTTAAAATGCTCCATAGTAGTTGCTCCTCCTCAGCCCAGCAGTTTTCCAATGTGCTCCCATTGCTGAATGCCTCCATCTTGTTCATCTTTTCTATCTACATCCCTTTCCATGGATGGCATCTCCTTGCATAAGAAGGAAGCAGTCCCCTTGGGGACAGACACAGCCTCTTTGGGCTTTGGCTTGGTATCCTCAGTGCCCAGAACAATTCCGATTGGCCTTCCTGGTTCACGTCATGGGCCACATCCCATTCACATCTTTGTACCAGCTACATCTCATGCCTGGAATTCTCTCCAAACTCAGATCACCACTCCCCGCTAGTCTCTCTCGCACGCTCGCTCGCACACTCATACACATACACACACACACACACACACACACACACACACACACACACACACACACACCCTTCCCAACACCTTGCATCTGCTCTCTCTGGCTTTGGGGCTCTGTAACTAAATGTGCCTCTTGTTGGCCAACTTAGAGTGGGAGCTCCTTGAGGCCAGGGGCTGTTTGTCCTTTTTCTTTGTATCCAGCCCTTAAGATAGTTCCTGGGACAAGGGAGGTACTTAAGAAATACTTGCTGCACTTGCTTGCCTGTGAGCCCTTAACATCATCCTTCCCTTTGCAGCTCAGAGTCACCCTATTGGTTGTGGAGGGCCCCACCCTATTCCTCCAGAAGAAAGGATGCCTCCCTCAGCTTTGTCCTTCACTCTTCTGCTTGTGGCTGTCTCCTCCAGCATCACCGTGGCTGTCAAAAGAGCTCCTCAGACCCTTTCCAGAGGTTGTGTGGAATGACATCTCCAGCCAGTTGGGGAGGAGGGAGGGAAGGTTTGGGTCTTCTTAACTGTCTCCATTCTACAAGACCTTCTAAATAGCCAGATGGCTCAGGTATAAGCCAGGTCCAACAGCAGAGGATTTTCCTGGGCAGTCAGCATCTGTGCTGGGTGCAAGGTCTGACCTAGGTAGGAGGACTACTGCTCTGGCAGCCATGACTGAAACACATTGGGCTCTTTATCACCCACTGCCATGCGGTCAAGAGCAGGGCTTAGAGAAAATGGAAAAGGTGAATTTGGAATTGGATGGGAAAGATAGTGTGGAGAGATGCATGGAGGATGCAGGGCTTGGAAAGGGATCTGCATGGTCAGGGGCTTCATGAGGACACTTACTGGGAAAATGAGGGCTGATGATGTGGAAAGTGGTCAAGAGAGTAGCCCATCCAAGGGAGTAGGGGATCAAGGTCAGTCTTCTTCAGCAGCTCCATTGTGCCAGGCGCTTGAGCAAAGAATGATAATTTGTATGAAGCATGTACCCATCTTGGAACAAAGAAAGAATTAATAGGGGATTAGAGAGGCCACAAGAAAGGGCCACAGCTGCACCTGAACTGTAGTCATGGGCAGAGACACTGAAACAAAGATTTTATGAAGAAACTGAGGTTTGGAGATACCAGAGCAGGGTAAAATTTGGGCCAGGGCACAGAGGGTCAGGAAGTCCTGGATTCAAATTCTGCCTCAAAAACATATCTCTATGGCCACAGGCAAGCCACTTAACTCTATGGGCCTCAGTTTCTTTATTTGGAGAATGAATGGGTTGAGCTGACAATGTTTAAGTTCCCATCTAACTCTTAATCTAAAATACTCTGGTGCTGCTGTGGATGTCTCTGAGCCAATAGTCACCGTTAGGTCCTTGGATGTTGCAGTCTGACTCATGTCAGAGGTGAATGAAGTGGGTATAAAAGAAAAAAAAACTTTCCCTGGAGCTGGGAAATGAATCTCACCTCAACATAGTCAATGCCACCACCAGGCTCCTGTAGTGTATGAAGCTATTAAGGTTTTAGCAGGAGAGAGTATTCTTGAGCTGTGCATTTCACTGAAACAATAGAGGATCCCCATCTTTAAATGGGACCTAAACACATTTTCAGCTAGAAATAGAGTAGAAGCATAAGAGGCAGCAAGCCCTGGTGGATGGCTTCTGGGTCAGGAAGATCTAGATTTGAATCCTACCACTGTCACATACACCCTTGTGAATGACCCTGGGAAAACCATTTGATTTCTCAGTGTCCTTGTCAACTAAGACTATATAAGTTAAAGAATTAGTGACAATCTGCCTGAGTGGAGGGATTGTCCTCCTCTGGGGGTACCTCTTATCAGCCAACTCACTGACTCTTGAAAATGACTAGATGATAGCACTGAGCACTGGAAGGAGCTTCAGACGCCCTCTAGTTCAACCACTTCATCTTACAGGTGAGGAAGCCCAGGTGGGCTGAGAGAGGTGAATGATTTCTCCAAGGTCACACAGCTTCAAGTTCCTCATTTGTAAAACAAGAATAATGCAATAATCCTTCTACCCCCTGCCTCGCTGGTGGGTTCCATCATTCGTGCTTCTCTTTCCTTTTAAGGTTTAAAATAAACCAATGGGTAAACAGTGCTAGGAGCATTTGAACCCATGTCATAATTGAGCTAACTGAAGCTAAAGTTGAGATGGATTTTGCTTAGGACCACATAGAGGCAAAATCAACCCAAATCTCCTGCCTCAAAGACTATGGTCACCCTAGCCCGATTCCTGGAGGATCAAAGGAAATCTTTGCTTCAGTATATTGTTTGGGGCCATAAGATGTTGTATAAAGATGACTTTTTCTTGTTCTTATTAACATTACTGTGCTATGGTAGCTCCTTGTTAGATGTGTTCTCTGTTTCGCCTTCAGGATGGGGTGATGACATCACTTGGGTCCAGACCTATGAAGAGGGGCTCTTCCAAGCTAAGAAGAGGTAAGGACAGTGTTCTCATGCTTTGGGGAATACCCCGTGCCACTAACTCGAAGACAGCCTCAAGTCTCTGCTCACCCTCCCAACTGCTAGTTATGCCCCAATCCCTACTATCCAAAATAAAAAAAAAAAATGCCTTGGATATATGTACATGGAATCCTGGGAAACAGCGGCTGTACAGCTGCTTCCTGGGAGGAGCTGAGCAAGGCTTGACTCTGGTTCCATTGGCCAGGGAAGTCATGTCACCTCTCCACACTCTAAGAAATTCTCTAAGACTATTAGTGCTGAAGTAGATCATGATCTGCTCTGGCAGAGGGAGTCTCCCTGCTCTGCCCTCCCCAGAATTCCTATGTCAATGAATTCACAGGTCTAGGCTAAATATGAGAGAGACAGAGAGAGACAGAAACAGAGACAGAGACAGAGACAGAGACAGAGAAAGAGCAGAGACAGAGACAGAGACAGAGACAGAGCAGAGACAGAGAAAGAGCAGAGACAGAGACAGAGACAGAGACAGAGACAGAGACAGAGCAGAGACAGAGGAAGAGCAGAGACAGAGACAGAGACAGAGACAGGCAGGCAGACAAAGACCAAGAGAGAGGTGCTGAGTCTCATCTTCCCTGAAAGATCCCATCCTTGAGAACAGAGAATTTTAGTTTTGTCTTTGAATCCTCAATATTTAGACACAGTGCTTGGTTCATAGCAGGCACTTAATAAATGTTTACTGATCCAATGATGGAAGGAAGCAGGGAACATCAGAGAAAGATGACCCAAAGGTCAGCAGAAGTAATTCAGGGCTGGGAGTAGGGAGAGTTGAATTCCAGTTTAAGGTCCAGCTTCTCCTAACTGGGATAATGGGAAAGTCACCTCGCTAACCTGGGCCTGTTTGTTTATTTTTAAAATGAGAATTACAGGCTCTATCCTAGTGATCCCTTCCCATTCTCACACTCTGTACACCTCTACATCCTCGAAACAGCTTTGAAAGCCCAGCATATTCCCACCTGGGTTACTGTGTCCTTTACACATATCTTATTGGTACTGAAAAAGCATTTTTAGTGTTTTCACAAAGAATATAATTCTCATCAATGTATAATGTGCAAGGGAACAGCTTTATGACTCAGTGGATTGAGAGCCAGGCCCAGAGACTGGGAGTCCTAGGTTCAAATCTGGCCTCAGATACTTCCCAGCTGTGTGACCCTGGGCAAGTCACTTGACCCCCATTGCCTAGCCCTCACCACTCTTCTGCCTTGGAACCAATACACAATATTGATCCTAAGATGGAAGGTGATGGTTTTTTTAAATGTATAATGTGCAAGATGAGTCCAAAGTATTTATTCCTTTTCATAACTGGCATTAAATGATGGGGAGGAAGAAGGGGAAGGCAATGAATATTTGAGGGATTTGCATCCTGAATCCTTCCTAACCTGGGCAGGCAAAAGTGCCCTGGAATCCAGTTCTAACTGGCTCACATAATTACCTTTTCAACATAAACATTTACACTGTGTAATTGTCAGATCAGGCCTTGATTGATTGTCTGTTGATTGTCCAAACTTAGGAAAGTAATGCAGAAAATGTTAAGAATGTGCTTAGACAAGAACGCGGGTCAGGTACAGCTGTTAAACATTCACCAGCCTACCCAGACTCAGAGCTCATCGAGTCTAATTCCTTCTTGAAACATTCATCCCTGACTGCAGAATCCCCTAAAATTCCCCAGAAACCAACCAGTTATGCCAAAGGAAACTCTCAAGGCAGCTAATGTCGCTTTTTGGAAAGCTCCAATTATTGGTGATAAACATGTAAAATCTCAGCGTTGGGCCCAAGCAATCAAGTTCACAAAGTACGATCTGGGGGCGCCTGGGAGATGCGGCATTTCATGTGAAGCAAGGAATCTGGAGGGGATTCATGACCTCCACATCCAATGTGTCAGCAGTAGACCATGGCTGCCAAACAAGCTGATGATTGGCTTCCAGAGAGCATTAGCTTCTAGAAGAAAGGAAGTGATGCTGCCACTGTGCTTTGCCCTGATCCATCCACATGAAGTGTATTTACTGTGTTCAGTTCTGAAAACCACATCCTTGACAGGCCATTGATGAAATGAAAATGACACGGGGAGGGTGACTAGGATAATAAGGGGCCTCTAGCTGAAGGAACTGGGGATGGTTAGTCTGGAGAAGAGAAGGCATAGAGTGAGGGGGGAAGGAGGTGTGATGGCTGGAATAAAGCATTCTAAAACCCACCTTGAGAAAGAGGAATTTGCCTCAGTGTGCTGGACCCTAGAGTGCAGAATAAGGAGCAATGGTAAAGATTGAAGAGTTGAGGCTGATAGAAACAAACATTCCCTAAGAAATGGCCATTCCAAAGTGGATGTGCTGCCTTGGAAGGTCATGGGTTCTCCCTCATTGGGGATCTCCATGCAGAGCTTGAAGGATGGAGCTCTCATTGGGATTGCAAGAGAAGAGAGAACTGGTGAACTAGGGTTGAGCTAGATCTCTCTATAATCCTTTCCCACTCTGAAATTCCAGGATTCATTCTGGCAAGTTTTCCCTTATAACGAATTAAACTCTGCCTCCCTGCAGTCACCATTTGTTGCATCTTGTTGGGTTCTACAGGGCCACACCCTCAATAGTACTAGTTATTGACCTTGATCAGTTGGCCATTGCTTTAATTCTGCTGCTCCTGTTTTCAATAAGAATTTAAGTAGTCCATTGGTCACAAAGTTGAAAAACTGAGGGGGCTCTTGGAGATTGTCTAGCCTTCATTTTCTCCATTTCTGCAGAAAAAATGGCAAGATGAAGGGGTCACTAAGCAGGTATCCTTCACCCAAATGCAAACAAAACTTGGATTAACAGGACTTCATCCCTGAAAGACCAGAGATGCTCTTTCAAAAATCCTTGTTCATTTTTCTTCACTCTCCAGTTAGGAGAAACTCACTTTCATCCTCTTCCTCACAAGGGAACTCCATTTCCCATCTGTGTATCTTTGCACTAGCAGTTAGCCATGCCTAGAATGCTCTTCTCCCTCACCTCTGATGCATAAAATCCCTTCCTTTCCTTCAACCCAACACAAATGCTACTTTATCCATTAATCTTTTTTTATACAACAAAATTGCTAGTGCCCTTTCCCTCCCTAACTACCTTGATTAATCTGCCTTGCCTCCATGCCTTAAATATTTATATGTGCATATGGTGTGTTTCCTCAATGAAACATGAGCTCCTTGAGATGGGAGGATTGTTTCATTTTTGTATTTGTATCCCTAGCACTTAACACAGTACCTGGCACATAGTAGGTACTTTATAAATACTTGCTGATTCAATGGTTGATGGAATAATTAAAAGAAATCAATCACTTTAGCTACCTTGTTAGAAAAGACTTAAATCTTTCTCACTCCTAAAATCCTACACAAAAATTGACAGTCTTGGGAATGAGGATCTTCCAGAATTATGCTGGAAATCTGTGAAAGAAAGGTAACAGATCACCCCTTGTTTATCTATAAACCAAATTAGATTGTGCTGATTTTGTTGAGCAAATTTGATCTTATGTTACAGATTTGTTTTTCAGTTCAATTCCATTAAATAAATATTTACTAAACATTTTCTACACACCAAAATACTCTGCTAAACATTAGGGACTCAAAGATAAAAATGAAAGGTCCCTACCTTCAAGGGGATTATATTCTACTGGTATGTTCGTTAACCAAGCCTTACCAGAAGTGATTAAGTTTGACTCTAAAAAACTCACCACATTGTGCATTCTCTTTTATCAAAGAAAAATATTTGCCTAACTAGAAGTTCTCCCTGTTTTCTTTGTTTAGTAACAAGCCCCTGATGGTCATTCATCATTTGGAGGACTGTCAGTACTGTCAAGGTATGTTAATGACCTCACAGCTTGTGAGCTTTCCAAAAGGAAGGAGCAAGGTACCAATTAGAATTCCAGATAATGCAACCTCAAAACTAGGGATGGACAAAGTGGACTGCACATCATCCTGATCTACTCTGGCTAAGGAAATATCTTGAACCATATGGGAGTTGTAATCAGCCCACTGACTCCATATTTCTAGTGGATAATCTCATATCAAGATCACAGGGGATGAAAGAATGAATAAATGAATGAAATAATTAAAACTACGAATAATGCACTTTTGGTCTACTGTGGCATGAGATTATGAAGCTCTAGGCTTTGTAAGGAAGTGATCATTCTTTTTATAGCTGGTATTAAAATAGAAATGGGGTGGGGAGGTGGAGGCAAATAAAAGGATGGGGGAAATAGGGCACACTATAGCATTCTGACCTATATACCCTTCTAAGATAGAGAATCAAATACCCATGCTTGTCAAATAGGAGTTCGAGGAACAAAGGCTGCATATGATTGATATTTTTTAAAAAATCTATTTCTTGTGACATTTCAGCCTTAAAGAAAGTCTTTGCCAAAAGCAATGAAATCCAGGAAATGGCTCAAAGTAGCTTTGTCATGCTCAATCTCATGGTAGGTGAAATCAATATGCTGGATTTATTTCCAATGAGGAATTCCAGTGGTAAGTTTTGCTTTTGAGAACATTTTTATGATGTATAAAATCATAGTAAGTAGGGCACAGTGAATAGAGGGCCAGTGATAGAGTACATGAAGCCTGGTTTTAGGTCCCATCTCTGATACAATCAGACTGTGACTTTAGGAGTCACTAAACCTTTTCTATTTCTCAGGAAAATCTCTCCGATTATAAATTGTAAACTAGTTGTTGGTTTCATCTGTGAAATGGGGAAATTGGACTACATTTAGTGTATTTTTGAAAGAAAGAAAAAAGAAAGAAAAAAAAGTTGCTAAGTAAGCTCCTATTTAATCTCTCTGAATTATCTCTTTTCCCAATAGCACGAAACCACTGATAAGAATCTGTCACCTGATGGGCAGTATGTGCCTCGAATCATGTTTGTGGGTAGGTATGCATGTGTATACATGTGTTTCAACTTCAAATGCATCCTTGCTTCAAAAGAAGCCTTTCTAAAATATTTGGTACTGCAGATCTAGGAAGGAAGGAAGGAAGGAAGGAAGGAAGGAAGGAAGGAAGGAAGGAAGGAAGGAAGGAAGGAAGGAAGGAAGGAAGGAAGGAAGGAAGGAATCAACTTTACCCATCTCAAAATGACTTTTTTTTGTCACTGATTTACCTTCCAATAATTGCACATAAATAGAAATCTACATACACATAAATAGAAGTCTACAATCCTGACCACAGAGAGCACATAGTGATTAAAGAATTTTATAAATCTCCATGTACTTATGAATGGGAGCTATTAATGTTGTTATTGTGTGCCTTTTAGGAGATTGGTAGTTTCAGAGTGGTACAGTGGGGAGAATGCTTCCTCTGACATCAGAAGACCTGGTTCAAATACCATCTCTAGTCTTATTGTCTCTATGACATGGAACAATACACCTCACTTCTCTAACTTCTTATTCTATCTGTAAATGAAGGAGTTGGACTTGGTGGCCTCTGAAGTCCCTCCTAGTTTTAGATCTGCGATCCATGAGCCATGACAAGGTACTTAACTGCCTGCCTGCATCTCAGTTCTGTCAGCTTTAAGATAACAGGAATTAAGCAGATGGACTCTGAGGTCCTTTTCAAGTTTATAAGTTCAAATTTCATGTTATTCCTTCCAAAGGTAAAGATCAGTGGACTCAAACTCAAATATCTGGGGACCACTAAACTGTACATAAGGATCTCTAAGGACAGCCTACTGATTTAGAAGACTACATGTTAACATTACCTATATTTTGTTGTATTTTGATCTATTTTGATAAATATTGTCCAATTGCATTTTAATCTAGTTTTGGCTGCACTCTGGAGCATTGTGGACCACTTACAGCCCACTGGTTGGTGGTGTATTTGATAACCCTAATGATAATGGCACATACCCATCTCCCAGCACTTTCGCATCCTATGAGATAATATTTCTAAAATTAAGAGATTATCTGATCCACTAGAATTTATTAAGTGTCTGCTATTTGCCCAGGACTCTGTTCTCTGCTAGGGATGCAGTGTCCAAAATGAATCAATCCCTGTTCTCAAGAAACTTCTGTTCTATTAGAAAATCATCTCATTCCTCCAAACCACATGTCCTGCGAGTGTATAATTATACATTTGTTCTTGGAACAGATCCCTCCTTAACAGTAAGAGCTGACATCACTGGAAGATATTCTAATAGACTCTACACATACGAACCCCAAGATATGCTAGTGTGTAAGTATCTGTCCCAGACTCTCTTGAGATTTTGGGGGGAGAGTAATTCTTGATCATTTTTAAGTCCTGAAGATTAGAAAATGCCATAATCTTGTTGGGCAAGTTGCTTCTAGTATTCAGCAATGCTCACTGTTGCTGGAATTCTATATATATATAACATGATATCAGGCAAGTGCCTACAAAAACAATGTTGCCTCCCAGAGGCAGCACCTTGATGAAAAATAGGAGCTCAAAAATAGGGTAGCCCGCTACCCAAAGAGTCCAGTCTCAATCCCTATGGCTTGCCTGATAAACAATGGCTTTTTTTCATCTCTGGGATGAGTCAGAGAGGAAATGGGCAAAGGAATGGTCGTTATTCTCAGGGAGGTGTTAGGAAACACCCAGGACAAAACCCTGATCAATGCACCCTAGTTATGAAAAATGCTTAAAGGAAACACAAAAGTTGGGACAACAACCTATCTTGAGAGACAGGAAGATTCAGTCCGAGGAGGCACTGCTGCATTGTAAAGCAACATTCAGATTGTCCAGTTTCCTTTAATGATGTGTCAAATCCCTTGAACTTACATCATAGAAATTTACGTTATTTTTTCCCCATCTAGATGACTGTTCAAAAATTATTAATGTCAACAGATGCACAGCCATTGGGATGGGACACATGGAAAGTGAATCTGAATATGCATATTTCGATTTCTTAAAAGTCTAACCTCTACTTGCTCTCCTTTTAGTAATAGAAAACATGAAGAAAGCCTTACAACTCATCCAGAAGGAGTTATAAATGGCAGTGGAGAAGCCACACCAAGCCCAAAGGAGTCGAATGCACAGAAATCATCACAACTTTAAAGCACATTCATTGATCATTTACTTGGAGCCTCCTGGGGGGTTCCACAATGCAAGCACACAGGAATTGGGGTGAGGGGCCTCTTGTCTGGTCTCTAATATTTTAGGACTTGTTTTGAAACTAAGAGAATGGCCACTAGAGCACACTAGTAACAGGTCTATAGGCTGCAATACACAAAGTAGTGCATTCAATTTAATAGAACAGCAGCAAGGGAGACTAATCATTGGTGGTGGTGTTGCTGATGATGGTGGGGCCAAAGGAGACATTAATCCATAAAATGCCAGCCACCATCCAGCCCCTAGTTGGAACCTTGGACAGCAAACACATTTATAACATGGAATTATCTCCATCTACATCCCCAGTGAAGAGTAGTACATGAGACCAGCACCAGTTGAAACTCATTTCTGTCCTGCCACATGAAGCCACTCACCCCAGCTCCCAAGACATTAGAATCACGTGCTCCTCTTTCTTCTTATTAGTTAGTTAATAATATGCTCCCTGAACTGAATTGAAGTAACAAGATGCAGAGCACCAAAGACCAGCTTCGAAGTCAGAAAACTTGGGGTTTGAGTCCCGACTCCCTGTGAGATTTAGCTTGTTGTATGATGATGGGCTACCTCTGGTCAGCCTTGGATAACCAGCAGGTTAGTTCAAAGCTGACTTTTTCTGTTCAGATTGACATGTATAGTTGCAGAGCATTCATAATGTTGGACGGACATGAAATAAATGTTTTGTAAAATCACACCTTCCAGTCTCCAAACATCAATGCAGGGGGAACGTGTCAACTTCATTCTTAGACATATAAATTGACATAATTGACTTCAATGAATTAAAGTCATGTTGGCAGATGATGCTCTAGAGACTGTTAACCACAGCACTGCAGATTAAGAACAGGGAGGGACCTCCGAGGCCATCAATTTCCCTACAACTACAATCACATCTCCCTCCAACTTCTCTACCCCAAACATTCTTCCCTGACCACTACACACATGTGTATATACACATGCACATATATGTATATGTATGTCTGTATGTGTGTATTTGGCCCCAGGTCCTCTTACTATTGGTAACTAGGTCTTCTCTAACTGCTTCTTCTCTATTTGACTAGTGACTTGGATAGAGTAGAACAAATCTATAGATGGCACAAGGCTAGGATGGGGGGGTAACCAACATGTTAAAGACAGAGTGAGGATCCCCAACGACATCGAAAATCTAGAACATTGGGCTGAATTTAGGAAGAAGGAAATATCTAAATATAAAATTAATCTTGTATTTTGAATTTTAAGAACCAACTTAACAAAGAGAAGATAGTTGAAGCACGTGTAGATCATAATTCTGTTGAAAACGTCTAGGGGTTCAAGTGGACTGCAAACAGCATGAGATACCAGTTTGACATGATATTTAAAAACATTGATAAAATACTTGGTTTCTTGAAAAGAAAGTGGAGAGTCATATTGCCCTCTGCTTTGGTCAGATGGTAGCTGGCAATTGTTTTGGGTTCTAAGGGTCCCATTTTAGGGCATTTAGAAACTAGGAAGCTTCCAGCAGAAGAGACCCATGAAGCTTAAGGGAACTACAGTCATGTAAAAGGTAAGAAAAGTTGTGGGAGACCTGAGAGCTGTCTTCAAGTATCAGAAAGGTTGTTACATAAGACATGAGACCTGTTCTGCTCAGCCCCAGAAAGCAAAAGGAGGGCTGATGTGTAGAAGCCTCCTGTGTGTTTTATATGAAAGACTGTGTCCATGCAAGGCAGGGCTGCCTTGGAAGAAAATAGATCTATTAGATCTATTATAGAGCTATTGAAGGGATTCTTGGATGAGTGTAGTGTGATGGTCTCTGTAGAAACTTCCAACTCAGAGATTTGGTAATTCTGTGATAGAAACTCACCATTGAATAGGTTTTGAAAGAATGATGATTAAAACAAAATATTTTCACTCATTTTTTGACTGTGGTCTTTAAATGTATCATAAAAAAAGAATGAGCTGGGGGGGGGGGCAACTGGGTGGCTCAATGGATTGAAAACCAGGACTAGAGATGGGAGATCCTAGGTTCAAATCTAGCCTTCCTAGCTGTGTGACCCTGGGCAAGTCATTTGACCCCCCATTGCCTAGCCCACAGTATTGATTCCAAGATGGAAGGTAAGGGTTTAAAAAAAAAAAAGAATGGCCCAATAAATTCCAAATTGCCTCTATGCCTTTGCTTTTCTTAATTCATGTCAAGAAAAAGAATGGAAAACCAGCATGAATGGTAGCTAGCAGATGTTGTGATAGGGCTGGTAGGAAGTCAAAGGGTTAGTGTTCAAATGAATCTACTCTTTCTTACAGTGAAAAAAAAATCCGACTCACACTTTCAATGAAGCAAAATGACTTCCCTTCTCCCATCCTGTCTAACTACAACCATATCTTGGCCCAACTCTAGGAATCTCAGAACAATAGAGTTCTCTCCTTCACTTTCTTTTTCTCACCTATCATCCCATCCTTTGAATAAACTCCCTACTTCCCTTTCTTAACACATTTACTCTGTTGGACTGTGAGATTTCTTTCCTCAGCTTCCGTCTAGAAAATGACACTTGGTGGCCCTTTTAAATTTTAGGTCATGTAAGAGGTGCTGTACTCCTATTGCTCAAAATGACTTCAAATTACTTTTTCTAGATGGCTCATTTTGCCCAGTTATTAGGTCCTTTTCTATAGAAAGTTAAGTAACAAAAATGTGCTGCCCTGCTGGGCTCTTCCTAACGTCATATTCAAGGTGTTCAATTAGAAAAAAAAATCCCCTCTCAGGCTTGTGGAAATGTGCACATTTTTACAGAAAATAATAGTATGTCCAGCTTTAAACATAGATTCTCAGTATTGGAAGGCATGTTAGTGCCTCTATAATTTAAGTCCTTTATTGTAAAAATGAAGAAACTGAGGCTCACAAATTAAGTGACTAGCCAAGGCCAAATACAGTTGATTCATGAAAAATTTAGGATTCAAACACCTGTCCTTTGATTTTTAGTCAATCATCAAACAGTTATCACTTATATTGAAAAGTAAAAAAGATACAAGACCTCAAGGAATTCACATGCTAAATGATGGAGACAACAGGCGAACAACAATATAGAAACAAGATTTATGCAAGAGAAATGATAGGTAATCTCAGAGGGGAAATCCTACATTTCTTCCCCTGGGGCCATGCAGCCTCAACACTCATCCCTGAGTGATCTAAATTTCCCATTTTCAGAATAATATTGGGAAATGGTCATTTGTTTTACCAAAGAACTCACCTTAGAAAACTGATAACAACATAGATGTGGCATGATGAAAAGGTCAAAGGAACTAGAAGACAAGAGACTTGAATCTACACTTGACTCTCCTAATACCTGGCATGTAATACACACTTAAGGTATGTTTATTGATTGTATGAACTTAGGCAAGTCATTTGATCTCAGTTTCTTCCTCTTTAGTATAAGATATCAGGAAAAGACTCCTTGGAGGTATGATGTCACTGAGATATGAAGGAAGCTAAGGAAGTCAGAAGGCAGAGTTGAGGAAGGAATGTTCTGGGCAGAGGGGACAGTCAGAGAAAGGCACAGAATCAGGAGATCTTATGTGTAGATGAGTAGGGAAGACACTCTCATTGGCTCACAGGGTATATGGAGGGGAGTAAGGTGTAAAAACATAGGAGAGATAGAAAGGGGCCAAGAAATAAGAGACCTTAAAAGCCAGATGGCTTTACATTTGATCCTGAAGTTAACAGAGAGGCCATTGAGTTTACTGAATTGGAGGATAGCATGATCAGACCTCTAATTTACAAATGTCAATTTGTCATTTGCAGTAGGGACTCAAGTGGGAAGAAACTTGAGGCAGGGGCAATCCACCAAAGGCTATTGCACCAGTCCAAGCCTAAGATGATGATGGTCTACACCAGGGTGATGGCAGTGTCAAAGATGAGAAGGGAGCATATACAATTACATATATATATATATATATGCATATTATATATGTGTGTGATTACAAAGGTAGAAACAACAATACTTGGCTGACAACATATTGTATATGGGGGTGGGGAGAAGCACAGTGAAAAGTTGATCATGTCATCAGGTTTCGAGTCTGAGTGATTGGGAGTATGGTGCTGCCTTCTATTTTAACAGGGAAGTCATGACAAAAAGTGTATGTAGGTGAAAGAGAATGAATTAAACTTTGGACATGTTGAGTTTAAGATGTCTATAGGACACCTAGTTTGAGATATCTGATAGGAAGTTAGATATCTGAGACTGGAGATTAACAGAGACATTAAGGTTATATAACTTAGTCTCAGAATCATCAGCATAGAGATGAACAATATTTTGTTACCCAGAAAGCAGAAATTCCAGAATGTACAATAGAAAAAAACTAGGTAATTTTAGAGTAGGAGGTTAGGGGTGAGTGGTTCAAAGAAGAAAAAAACATATACATACTCATTTGGTAATAGAAATCTCTATCTTATCCAACAGGGAAGGAGAAGGGGAAGTAGAGGAATGAAAGTAGGGGTGATAAAAGGGAGGGCAGATAAAAGAAGGCAATTGAAAGAAGCAAAACAGACTTAAGAAGAGAGGCAGAATATAAAGAAAGAACAGGATAATCAGAAGAAAATAGGATGGAGGGAAGTGCACAATTAGTAATCATAACTTTGAATATAAATAGTATGAACACACCCATAAAATGGAAGTGGGTAGCAGAATGTATTAGAAACCAATGCAACAATATGTTGTTTAAAAGAACAAACTTGAAATAGAGATACACACAGGATTAAGATGAAGGGCTGCAGCACAATCTGTCATACACTATCTGAAGTGAAAAAGAGGGGTAGCAATCAGAACCTCAGACAATGCAAAAGCAAAAATGAACCTAATTAAGAGAGAATCAGGGAAACTACAACTTGCTAAAAGGATCTATAATGAAGCAACATCAATGCTAAACATATACCTACCAAACAACAGCATCTGAATTCTTAAAGGAAAAATTAAATGAATTATGGAAGAACTAGGCAGTAAAACTATACTCATGGGGGACTTTAACCTTATCCTATCAGAGCTAGGTAAATCTAACTATAAAATAAGAAAGAAGTTATGGAGATGTCTAGAATCTTAGAAAAGTTAGGTATGATAGACTTCTGGAGAAAACTAAATACAAATAGAAAGGAATATACCATTTTCAGCTATATGGGGCACTTTAACAAAAATTGACCTTAGTGAACCTATGATAATGAATCTATGGCACCCGTGTTGCTCTCCTCCCTCTTTCCACTGTGACTGAGGACAGTTTTCATATCACCTGTCCCTCTGCCCAACAGCCTAATGGAAGCACTTCCTTCCTCCCCTGTCTGGGATAAGGGGGAGGCTCATATTCATGTGAGGGTCACAGTTTGGGCACTCAGTCTCTCAAAAGTTCACCATCACTAATTAAAAAAAGAAAAGAAATAAACCAAATTGTCAGTATCCAAGATGAAAAAGGAGACCTCACCTCTAATGAAAAGGAAATTAAGGCAATCATTAAAAACTACTATGCCCAATTATATGGCAACAAATATGGCAATCTAGGTGATATGGATGAATACTTACAAAAATATAAATTTCCTAGACTAAAAGAGGAAGAAATAAATTACCTTAACAACCCCATATCAGAAAAAGAATTTAAACAAGTCATCAAATAACTCCCTAAGAAAAAATCCCCAGGTCCAGATGGATTCACAAATGAATTCTATCAAACATTCAAAGAACAACTAATCCCAATATTAAACAAACTATTTGACAGAATAAGCCAAGAAGGAGTTCTACCAAATTCATTTTACGACACAAACATGGTACTGATCCCAAAGCCAGGCAGGTCAAAAACAGAGAAAGAAAACTATAGACCAATCTCCCTAATGAATATAGATGCAAAAATCTTAAATAGGATACTAGCAAAAAGACTCCAGCAAGTCATCACAAGGGTCATCCACTATGACCAGGCAGGATTCATACCAGGAATGCAAGGATGGTTCAATATTAGGAAAACCATCCACATAATTGACCATATTAACAAGCAAACTGACAAAAATCACATGATTATCTCAATAGATGCAGAAAAAGCCTTTGATAAAATACAACACCCATTCCTATTGAAAACACTAGAAAGCATAGGAATAGAAGGGCCTTTCCTAAAAATAATAAATAGTATATATCTAAAACCATCAGCAAACATCATCTGCAATGGGGATAAACTAGAAGCCTTCCCAATAAGATCAGGAGTAAAACAAGGATGCCCATTATCACCTCTGTTATTTAATATTGTACTAGAAACACTAGCAGTAGCAATTAGAGAAGAAAAAGAAATTGAAGGTATTAAAATTGGCAACGAAGAGACCAAGCTATCACTCTTGGCAGATGATATGATGGTTTACTTAAGGAATCCTATAGAATCAACCAAAAAGTTACTCGAAATAATCAACAACTTTAGCAAAGTTGCAGGATGCAAAATAAACCCGCATAAGTCATTAGCATTTCTATATATCTCTAACCCATTTCAGCAGTAAGAATTAGAAAGTGAAATAGCATTTAAAATCACCCTAGACAATATAAAATATCTAGGAATCTATCTGCCGAGACAAACACAGGAACTATATGAACACAACAACAAAACACTCTCCACACAGTTAAAACTAGATCTAAACAATTGGAAAAACGTTGATTGCTCATGGGTGGGATGAGCTAACATAATAAAAATGACAATCCTACCCAAATTAATTTACATATTTAGTGCCATACCCATTGAACTACCAAAAAACCTCTTTACTGAATTAGAAAAAAACATAACTAAGTTCATTTGAAAGAACAAAAGATCAAGGATATCCAGGGAAATCATGAAAAAAATGCAAAGGAAGGGGGCCTTGAAGTCCAAGATCTCAAACTATACTATAAAGCAGTAGTTATCAAAACAATTTGGTACTGGCTAAGAGACAGAAAGGAGGATAAGTGGAATAGACTTGGGATAAGTGACCTCAGCAAGACAGTTTATGACAAACCCAAAGATCCCAGCTTTTGGGACAAAAATCCATTATTTGATAAAAAAAAAACTGGGAAAATTGGAAGACAGTGTGGGAGAGATCAGGTTTGGATCAACACCTCACACCCTACACCAAGATAAATTCAGAATGGGTGAATGACTTGAACATAAAGAAGGAAATTATAAGTAAATTAGGTGAACACAGAATAGGATACTTGTCAGATCTTTGGGAAGGGAAAGATTTTAAAACCAAGCAAAACTTAGAAAGAGTCACAAAATGTAAAATCAATAATTTTGATTACATCAAATTAAAAAGTTTTTGTACAAACAAAACCAATGTAACTAAAATCAGAAGGGAAGCGACAAATTGGGAAGCAATCTTCATAAAAACCTCTGACAAAGGTTTAATTACTCAAATTTACAAAGAGCTAAATCAGTTGTACAAAAAATCAAGCCATTCTCCAATTGATAAATGGGCAAGGGACATGAATAGGCAGTTTTCAGATAAAGAAATCAAAATCATTAATAAGCACATGAAAAAGTGCTCTACATCTCTTATAATCAGAGAGATGCAAATCAAAACACCTCTGAGGTATCACCTCACACCTAGCAGATTGGCTAACATGACAGCAAAGGAAAGTAATGAATGCTGCAGGGGATGTGGCAAAGTAGGGACATTAATTCATTGCTGGTAGAGTTGTGAATTGATCCAACCATTCTGGAGGGCAATTTGGAACTCTGCCCAAAGGGTGCTAAAAGACTGTCTGCCCTTTGATCCAGCCATAGCACTGCTGGGTTTGTACCCCAAAGAGATAATAAGGAAAAAGACTTGTACAAGAATATTCATAGCTGCGCTTTTTGTGGTGGCCAAAAATTGGAAAATGAGGGGATGCCCTTCAATTGGGGAATGGCTGAACAAACTGTGGTATATGTTGGTGATGGAATACTATTGTGATGAAAGAAATAACAAAGTGGAGGAATTCCGTGGAGACTGGAACAACCTCCAGGAAGTGATACAGAGCGAGAGGAGCAGAACCAGGAGAACATTGTACACAGAGACTGATACACTGTGGTATAATCGAACGTAATGGACTCCTGCACTAGGGACAATGCAATGTCTCTGAACAATCTGCAGGGATCTAAAAAATACTATCCACAAGCAGAGAATAAACTGTGGGAGTAAAAACACCGATGAAAAGCAACTGCTTGACTAAAGGGGTGGAGGGGACACGACTGAGGAGAGACTCTAAATGAACACTCTAATGCAAATTTCAACAACATGGAAATGGGTTCGAATCAAGGACACGTGATACCCAGTGGAATCGCACGTGGGCTATGAGAGAGGTGGTGGGAGGGGGGGAGGGAAGAAAAGAACATGATCTTTGTTTCCAAGGAATAATGTTTGGAAATGACCAAATAAAACAATGAGAAAGAAAGAAAGAAAGAAAGAAAGAAAGAAAGAAAGAAAGAAAGAAAGAAAGAAAGAAAGAAAGAAAGAAAGAAAGAAAGAAAGAAAGAAAGAAAGAAAGAAAGAAAGAAAGAAAGAAAGAAAGAAAGAAAGAAAGAAAGAAAGAAAGAAAGAAAGAAAAAGTATACCTATCCAGAAAAAAAAAGTTCACCATCATTGTTTTAGGGTATAAAAACCATACAGCTAAATGCAGAAAATGTACCCATTTTAGCAACAGTGCAATAAAAATTACATTTAATTAAGGGCCCTGGAAGCAAAGGTTGAAAGTTAATTGGAAAATTAAGAAATACAATATCATCACGGGAATCAATGACCAAATCATAGAAATACCCAGTAATTTCATTAAAAACAATGGCAACAATGAGGCAACATTCCATAATTTGTAGGATGCAGTCAAAGCAAATATATAAAATTTATATACATCAATAAAAGAGAGAAAGAACAGATCAATGAATGCAGCATGAAACTTGAAAACCTGGGAAAAGAACAAAATAAAAGTCCTCAATAATCCACCAAAATGAAAATCAAATGAGAGATGAGCAAAACTGGATTTTCAATAACATGCTAGCAAGGAGATTACTGAAATACATCACAAAGATTATCCTCTATGACCAGTTGGGATTTATACCAGGAATGCAGGGCCAATTCAATATTAGGAAAACTATCATCATAGTGATAAAAAAAACAAAAACAAAAAATAGCATGATTATAGCAATAGACACAGAAAAAGCATATGACAAAATGCATGCCCATTCGCATTAAAAAACACCAGTAAGCATAGGAATAAACATAACCTTTCTCAAAGTGATAACTATTCACTATCTAAAACCCTCTGTAATGAGAATAAACTTGAAACCTTCTCAATCACATAAAGAGTTCATGAAGCAAGGGTGCCTATTATGCACTAATTTTCTAGTGATGCTACCTATAGAAAAAATAAGAAAAAGAAATTGAAAGATAGATTAGGCAATAAGCAAACAAAACTATCATTCCTTGCAGATGATATGATGATATACTTAGAGAACCCTAGAAATCCAACTAAAAAGCTGATAGAAACAATTCCGATTTGAGCAAAGTTGCAATAGGAAGTTAATCCATGTAAATTAATAAGTAATTATTTCTACATACTACCAAGAAAACTCAGAAGTGATAGAAAGAGAAATTTCATTTAAAATGACAGATAGCATAAAAACTTGGGAGTCTACCTTCCAAGACAAACCCAGCGATTATATGAACATAATTTCAAAATACTTTTCACAAAAATAGATGCAAATAACTGAAGAAAAATGAACTGCTTGAAGGTAAATAGAGCCAAAATAATAGCTATGACAATTCCACCTCAGTTAATTTCTTTATTCAGTTCCATAAAATCAGACTTTTAAGGAATTATTTTATAGAGCTAAAAACAAGTAATAAAATCCATCTGAAGGAACAAAAGGTAAAAAATATCAAGGGAATCAATGAAAAAAAATGGGAAGAAATGTGGCCAGCAATACCAGAGTTCAAACTATATAACACAATGGTAATTATCAAAATAATCTTATACTGACTGGGAAATAGAATGGTGGATCCATGGAATAGATTAGGTACACAATAAGCAATAGTAAATCACCATAGTATTGTAGTATTTGATAAACCTACTTATCCAAGCTTTGGTGTTAAGAAATCAACATTTGGAAAAAATCTCCAGGAAAACTGGAAAGAAGTTTGGCAGAAACTTGGCATAGACCAAGATGTTGCACCACAAATGAAGATTAGGTAAAAATGGATAAAAGATTTAGATATAAAGGGTAATATCAAAACTAAATTAGGGGAGCATGGAAAATTTTATCTTTCATATTTAGGGATCAGGAAATAATTTATGACCAAAGAAGAGTTAGAGCATCACTGGATATCAAATGAATTATTTTCATAACATAAATAAAAAACATTTACATAAATAAAAATATATCAAAAGAAAACTGAGAAATTTTATAGCAAGTTCCTCTGATAAATACCTCATTGCTCAATTTTTTTTTGAGAGCAGGATTTTTTAATCCATTTTTCAAATAATTTATATAGTAATGAATTCATTATTCCTTGAATATTTGATTGAGGATGCTTCTAATTTTTTAACAAAATTAATAAAAATAAATCCATTATCCAATTGACAAATGGTAAAAAGAAATGAATAGGCAATTTTCAGAAGAAGAAATCAAATCTATAGTCATATGAAAATGCTCTAAATCAGCATTAATTAAATAAATGCAAATAAAACAACACTGAGACACCACCTCACACCTATCGGATTGAATAATATGGCAGAAAAGGCACATGACAAATATTGAAGGCCATGTGGAAAAAATGGGACACTAATTCACTTTTGGTGGAGTTGTGAACTAGTCCAACCATTCTGGAGAATAAATTAGAACTATGCCAAAAGGACTGCAATACTGGGTATACTCTTTGACTCAGCAATACCACTAATAGGTCTTTTTACCAAAGAGATAAAAGAAAATGGAAAAGGACCATTTGCACAAAAATATTATAGCAGATCTTTTTGTGGTAGCAGAGAATTGGAAATTGAGGGGATGCCCATCAAGTGGGGAATGGCTGAATAAGTTATAGTAGTGTAAAATTATAATAAAATACTATTGTCCTATAAGAAATGATGAGCAGGGTGGTCTCAGAAAAACCCAGAAAGACTTATATGAACTCAGGCAGAGTGAAGTAAGCAGAACCAGAAGAACAATGTACACAGTAATAGCAATATTGTAGAGATGGCCCAACTATGAAAGACTCAGCTACTCTAATCAAAACAATGATCCTAGATGATTCTAAAAGACCCATGATGAAAAATGCCATCCACCTCCAGAGAAAGAACTGATGAATTCTGAATGCAAATTGAAACATACTTTGTTTATTTTCTTTATTTTTATTTTTTGCTCATGTTTTCTTTTGCAACATTGCTAAAATGGAAATATGTTTTATATGATTTCATGTGTATAATCAACATCAAATCATTTGCCTTCTCTGGGAGAAAGAAAGGGTAGGAGGGAGGGAAAGATTGTGAAACAAAATTTTAAGAAATAATTATTGTAAAAATCTTACATTTAACTGAGATATAGTTAATGAAATCAAAATAAATTTTAATATACAGTAAGTATCGATTGAGCACTCGCCAAAAAAGGAATCTACACTATGCCCAAAGAGCTATAAAACAATGCATACCCTTTGATCCAGTAATACCATTACTAGGTATCCCAAAGGTATGAAAAAATGGGGGAAATGATCTGCTTAAACAAAAATATTTGTAGCTGATCTTTTTTGTCATGGCAAAGAAATAAAAATTGAGGAGATGCCCATCAATTGGGGAATGGCTAAACAAATTGTGGTACATGTTGATGATGGAAAACTATTGTACTCTAAGAAATGATGAACAGGATAATTTCAGAAAGAGCTAGAAAGACTTACATGAACTGATGCAGTATGGAACAAGCAGAACCAGGAGAACATTGTACACAGTAATGGCAATATTGTGGAATGATCAACTGTGACAGACTTAGCTACTCTCAGCAATGCAATTATCCAGGACAATTCTGGGACTTATGAAAAAGAATGCTGTCCACCTCCAGAGAAAGAACTGTTGGTGTCAGAATGCAGATCAAATTATGCAACTTTCCACTTTAACTTATTTGGGGGTTTGGTTTCATTTGATTATTCTCTTCCAAAAATGAACAACATGGAAATAGTTTTTTTCATGATAATACATGTATAACCCAGATCAAATTGCTTGCCAACTCCTGGAAGGGGAAGGAAGGTTGTGAGGGAAACAATTTGGATCATATAACTTCAGAAAACTTATGTGGGAAATGATTATTACATATAATTGGTAAAATAAAATATCTTTACAAACAAAATAGGAATCCCGGTATGGGGGAGAGAATGTGTTAATTATTGAGGTCAGAATTCAGTCAATTTCTCCTTATCCCTATGGATAAGTTATAGGAAAAGAGGGTTCCAAGAGAATGAAGGAATGGATGGCCCAAGCAAACATCTCCCCTCCTTCCCAGGCAAGTTCGTTATAAAGTTGTTCTTGATCTCAAACCTCAATTTGTCTCTTTCTAACTCCTATCTCCTGTTACTGGTTCTGCCCATATTGCTCACATAGAAGAGATAGAATCCCTCCTTCCACATTATAGTCCTCTCAATTCTTGAATATAATTATTCTCTCCCCCTGCCAGAATTCTTCTCGCTGTCCTCCCCTGTGCATTACCCGATCCATCATTGTCCCTTCTAAACTGTGATGCCCAGAATTGCTGGCGTTATTCCAGGCACAGAGCGGCATGGTGATTACCTTCCTTCTTAAAGAACTGAAGTGTCCGTTTTCTTGGTCAGTATATTCGTGCCTTGGGAATAATGGGTATTTCCCATTTGAGAGGAGGACCCACTCCAGTGATGCTCACTTCAGTCTGCCTCCAACTCTTCTGATGGCTTCCACTTTTCCCCATGCAGACACCTTCCCTTGTTCTCTTTTCCAACTCCCTTTGGAATTGTCTTCCCACTTTAGAATATAAGCTTCTTGAGGAGAGAAACTGTAGCTCTTTTTGCTTGTTTACCTATTCCCTGCACTTAGCACAGTGCCTGGCACATGGGAGACCTTTGATAAATGCTTCATTTATCAATTGAGGCATCATTCTATGCCTCACATTGATAAAGCTTGCAAATCTTTGAGACAAGCTGCTGGCTAGCCATGCACATTCAAAGTCTTTCATTTGTGAGCCATTCGCCCCGAGGGGAACATAATACCTGATCCCTATTACTTTCCTGTTGTCTTCTCCAGCTCAACCCAGAATTCAAGTCTGCCAAGATTGCTTGGAGTCCTGTTACCCAGGGAAACAACAACTAAGTCACACTGCCCCAGATGAGCAGCACACTTCAATGGGTCCACCTTTCTGGATTTCCCTGCCAAGCAAGCATGTAATCCAATCATCCTCCCTAGCAGCCCTTTAGAGGCAGTTCAGTTTGGGTCAGGCCATGGAATAATTAACCCCTGTCTAGAGCTCAGCTGAAATCAGTGTATTCACCTAGGAACTGAGCATCATTGTTTTCACATCACCTCAATCCAAGAAATAGAGGTCCTGAGATTGGCCTGGGTTCCAAGGAGAGTCCTTTGTGAAGAAGGGTGAGGCCAGTGTATGAGGCAAGCAGTTCACATCCAAAGGATGGATCTGCAGTCCAAAAGTAGCCCTGCTGACCTGTGGACTGTTGCTTTAAATGGAAAGCCAAAGGGTCCAGGTGGAAACAATGGGCCTGTCCCTTCCCACACAGATTAACTTTCTAGATTTCGAGAACTCTGTGCTAAGGGGAGAAAGAACCAGCGTTTCAGGGACGGTTGTAAATTCCATGCCTGCTAGCTAGGAGATGGTATCTCACTGTGGGCAATCAGCATCTCCTCCTCTCTGCTTAGGCACCCAGGATTAGTCTGAGCCATTCTTTCTTACCTTATACAAATGGACCAATTCCTTTCATTCATGTCACCATTGGACACAGACAAATCTTTTCCATCCCTCTTACAATCGCTCTGAATCTCGGAGGGGAAATCAGGGTGTTCTCATGAAAAGATCAGTGAGTTTGAAGTCAACATTTTTTAATCTCTGTGACCTTGGACAAGCATTTCACCTGCAGGGCTCAGTTTCCTCATTTGTAAAATGAAGGGAAAGCCTGAGAGAATCTTAAAGGCTCTTTCCTGCTTTGATTCCTTTGATTCCAGTCATGGTGCCAGGTGAAGGCATTTTAGCTCTTGCCTGATACCCTCCTTTATCCCCCATCCATGTGAAAGGTTTCCCCTGCAAGAATTCTACCATAATCTTTATGGCTACCAGCAAATTCGACTCCCCTTTGGGGAGTTTATCAGCTTTAATCTTAGTGCCTGGCAGCTCAAATAAATCCAGGCACTTAACATTGGTTGTCATGAATGAGGTGCCTGAAGGAACAGGATACTCGCCTATATCCGCCTCCTTGCAGGTGGGCGTTGGTCTTTTCTCAGCAGATGGCTGGTACAAGAGGCAGGCGAGGGAGTCCTATATTTCCCAATAGGTAAATATTTGCATCAGACCGGAACAAAAGAAGGAAAAATCCTCAGCTTCGTTGACCAAGAAGACGTGAGCCTTTAAGGACAGCTCAGCATTTAAGATTTAGTCGGAACTGGGCCACCAGCCCAGCTGGATGTTAGCTATTTCCATGTCTCACACCTATGACTGGCAAGGGCTAGTCCAGGCAAACTGTAGAACTGAGGAAGAAGAAGGCACATTTGGGGATTGGGGCCTGCTCTCCTTCAGAGGGTGTAGGAGAAAAATGAGGCAATTGGGAAATGTTTGTAGCAGACCTTTGCTCACATATACTAAGTCCTGCCCATACTTTGTTGTGGTATGGAGGGATACTACCTTCTCCAAGTCTGTGCCAATGGAGCATAAGCTCTCAGCAGGCTTCACAGTCAACCTTGGGAAGAGACTGTGTCCACTATCCAAAGACCAGGCTCTTTGGCTTTGGAGAAGCTCCTCTCCAGTTGGGCTGAGTGATAATGAGCACCACGGCAATCACAGCTGTGAACTCTTACCTTCTTAAGGCAAGTATGGAGTAGTTGGGCATGCTGGCATAGACCGAGTGGTACAAGTCATACTCCACCATCCATTTGACTCTCACTCATGCTTTCCTGTAAATGAAGACAGTCACCCAAGGTACTGAGGTCCTTCCACAGGTCTTCTTGCCATCAAATGGATATCAATGGCATGCCCAAGTGTCTATCAGTTATCCCTTGCTTTTGATATGTGCCCAGCCTGCCTTTTCAGATTCTACATTTCTCTGAGGACTCCACACAGATGAGGTACCCCTCCTAGGACACCCAATCAATAACTATGAGTTGATTCGTTGCCTAAGTCAAACCATTCCAGAGAGTGCATGTAGAGGAAACAAATGGGCTTGTGTAAATTTCTTCAAAGTGGTATCCAAAGCACCACAATCCGAGCCAGGCATATTTAAAATCCAGGTGATATGATATGATAAAGATGGGTGAGATGTAAAGATCAACTCTAAACCCCTTCATTTATGAGGGGAAAAATGAGATCCAGAGAGATTAAGTGGTTGGCCCACAGGTAGGATAAGAGTGTTGACAATGGAAAGAGACCGTAAAAATCATGTCACGTTGGATCCAGAAGTACTTTGAGCCCTGAACATCTCTCTTGTTGTGTTGTATTCTCTACCTTTAGTTCAACTCAAAATGGTGGCCTTTTCAAGTATTGAAATGTCAGAGAGACTCTGTGATTCAGTGAGCCTCACCAGTATTATCTGTAAAATGAAAAGATTGAACTAGATGGACTCCAAGGTCCCTTCTAGCTCTCAATCTGAGTGCATGTGTATGTTTTGTTTTGTCCTTATTTTCGAAGAAGATCAATGTCATCATGTTGAGTGAGATCTGGACTTGAGCATGAATCAGAAGTGCGGCAGAGTTGTATAAAGTCATCAGTCTTACTCTCTCTTCCAGAGTCATCAGAGTCCAGTGGCAAGACAAAAGACAGGCTGACCAGTGATGGCCTGGAATACAGTGGATGACCTTGGCGTCTTCTGTGCCTGGCCAAGTCCTAAGCACCCTGCCACACTTGCTTGTGTATGAAGGGGCCGTGCTGGACTTTAGGAACTACATCCACACTTGCCTCTGTTGTGCCAGATTAAATGTGAAGTCATTTCCTACACTATTAATACATTTTGTACACTACACTTCACCCTTGATCGGGACATGCCGTTAGTCAACAAAGGCAGGGAAGGAGGCCAATGATTTATATTGTTCAAAATGAGGATCCTGCTATGAAAAGTTCGAATCCTTTCGTTTTGCCTCCAGAACTATAGCTTGGCTTTCTCTTGGTGTGTGTGTTGGGGAGGCAACCGGTTAATGGATGTAAAACACCTTCTCCAGTTCTGTTGAGTGTATGTCTTGAGGCTTCAGCTCCTCCAGCCAACAATGGATTTTGTAATCTCTCTCCAGGATGTTTCATTTGCTTTCTTCATGGACCAATCAGACACGATAAATCAATGTTCCCTGGTAGGATGAGAAGAAAACAGAGCCTGGAAGGAATTAGAAAGGAGACTAACCATCTCAGCCAATCATCCTTCCCTATATGGAATAAGTAGGACATGGAACAGAGAGTTTCAAGCAGGAATTGAACAACCAATTATATCATGAGAATATAGTCCTGAGCAAACAGCTCTCTAATGCAGCCTGCTGGGAAATCAAAATCCAATGGCTTTTATTCTTCAAAATGGGAATGTTTCTGCTAAAAGCCGTAATCCATTCATTTTGTAGGAATTTCAAGAGGGAGACAATCCTAATCCTCAGATGGGAAAGGAAATAATGGGGAAAGGGTCTTATGGAGCTAAAGATGTTATGAGGCACAAGCAGGTAGAGAGAAAGACCAAAAGGGTAGGTGGGACACGGACCACCAGGGGAAAGTCAGATAGCCAAGATATGCCAGCATTTGGGTTTGTATCCTAAGCAGTAGGAAATTGTCGAGAAAGAGTGGCATGGCCAAATCTGGGTTTTAAACAAGTGAATTTGGCAGCTGTGTAGACAATGAACTTAGGAGGGACAGAATCCATGTGCAAATGTGTGATTAGAAAAAACATCCATTTTCTTATATACCCAGGAAGGCCAGATAGTTGAATGATAGATAGAGTGATAGAGTGGAATGATCACTTCACTGTTTTCTAACCAAATTCTTTTTTTTAACCCTTTACCTCCCATCTTAGAATCAATACTTGGTATTGGCTCCAAGGCAGAAGAGTGGAAAGAGTTAGACAATAGGGGTGAAGTGACTTATCCAGGGTCACACAGCTAGGAAGTATCTGAGGCCAAATTTGAACCCAGGACCTCTCATCTCTGGGCCTGACTCTCAATCCACTAAGTCACCCAGCTATCCCTATCACTGCTTCTAACCAGATTCTAAAAAGAAAGCCAGGATGCTTTTTTTAAAGGGAGGTGTTCTGGAGGGGAAGAGACCCTCCTCTTTAGTAGAAAAGTTCTGGGGCCAGGGGGAGAAGCCCCAGAATCCAGCCAAACCAACCCTATGAAATCCATCCTCCCCAACTTTCAGGGGGTAGAACATGCTCAGTAATTAGTGGATAGAGTTACCAGCCCTAGGAGAGCCTTTTATTTGGTCATAGACAATAGGGTTGGGGGAAAACTGGTTTAGCTGTAATCCCCAAACCCTTCTAACATTACAACTTCTATGGGGCATCCTGCTCTAACTGCTTCCTGGAGAGGGGATGCCTTGGAAAGATTCGCACAACCCTCTGTGGGGCCACATGAAGGCTCACTGAAGAACTGCAGACCTGGAAAGATGACGAGGAGCTAAGAGAACAGGGAGGGAAATGACGGTGGAAATAGCTCCAGTGTTTGCTTTCTGGGCTGTCCTAGAACTGAAAAGTAGGCAGGGACAGAGCCATTGCTGAATGAATCACCAGGAAGCCAGAGGCCAGTGGGGCTCTTTGGAGTAAGAGGGTACTTTACAAACTCAAGGTCTCCCATTCCCAGCCCCCACCTTCTCTCTTTTTTCTCTCTCTCTCCTTCTTTCTTCCTTTCTTTCTTCCTTTCTTCCTTTTTCTCTTTCTCTCTTTCTCTCCCTTCCTTCCTTTCTCTTTCTTTTCTTCCTTTTCTTTCTTTCTTTCTTTCTTTCTTTCTTTCTTTCTTTCTTTCTTTCTTTCTTTCTTTCTTTCTTTCATTTTTTCTTTCTTTCTTTCTTTCTTTCTTTCTTTCTTTCTTTCTTTCTTTCTTTCTTTCTTTCTTTCTTTCTTTCTTTCTTTCTTTCTTTCTTTCTTTCTTTCTTTCTTTCTTTCTTTCTTTCTTTCTTTCTTTCTTTCTTTCTTCCTCTCTCTCTTTCTCTCTCTTTCTTTCTTTCTTTCTTTCTCTTTTTAAAAATTATTTATCTTTCCAGATTACATGGAGATACAATTTTAAATAATTGCTTTTGGACATTCTGTAATTTTTGTTCTCTCCTTTTCTCCCAACCCTCCCCTCTCTTTGGGACCACCAGCAATATGATGTAGGTTGTTCATAGGCTATCATAAGATACATTCTTCCCATGTTTATTATATGGCAGAAGACAAATTGCACTTGTTTTAGAAAAAACCTCAGGGAAGCAATGAAGCAAAGGATGGTCTGTTTCCTTTTGCCTTGGGACTCCCTCCGTTCCTCCCAGGGCAGTGGGCAGCCTTCCTCATCACACGGCCCTTGGAGTTGTCTTGGGTCTTTGCTTTGCTCACAACAATTCTCCCCCACTTGCAACTGGGAGAAGGAAAACTAGAGAGAAACAGGATGGCTGCCACCAAGGCCAGAGGGAGGAGCAGAGCTGACTGGATTTTTCAATTACAAAATCTTGCAGGGGGTCTTAAAAGAAAGAATCACCCAAACTTCCAAGTCCAACATCCATTCAATTCAGGCCACAGCGACACTTCTTAAGCAGTCAGCGAGTGTGTCAATAAGCACCTACTAGATGGCACCAAGCTAAAGACTGGGGGTACAAAGGAAAGCCAAAGACAGTCTCTGTTCCAGAGGAGGGCACCGTCCAATGGAAAGGCAGCATGCAACCAGCTCTGTACAAATAAGAAGAAAACAGGATAAAAAGGACTTAAGTACCAGAGAGAAGATCCAAGCATTAAATAAATGGTAAAGGATTTTTTCTTTAAACCCTTACCTTCTGCCTTAGAATCAGTACTGTGTATTGGTTCCAAGGGAAAAGAGCAATAAGGGTTAGGCAAATGGGGTGAAGTGACTTGCCCAGGGTCACACAGCTCAGAAGTATCTGAGGTCAGATTTGAACCCAGGACCTCCTATCTTCAGGCTTGGCTCTCCATCCACTGAACCACTCAGCTGATGCCACAAAGGATTTGTTGTAGAAGTTTGCCAGGAAATCATCTCTAGTACCTCGCTGACCTCAGTAATGGACTAAGCACTGGAAACAGCAGAGAGATCAAAACAAGCCAGTCCTCGCTCAGCACACTTGACATGAAGCCAGGCTGACTTTCATGTTTCTGTAACAGGGCTTAGCCCAGAGTCTGGCACTTAATAGTGGGCTTATTAGATCTTAATTGTCTACCTGTTGATTGACGTGTCAACACATCAGGGCGCTGTCATTTCCCTGGCTGTGAATCCCAGACACCCAGCACTTACACGACAAATCAGAGCCCCATTAGCAGAGTCTGTAAGTCTTAGTGAGTAGCCCGAGGCTCAGAGCAAACGAGGATCTAGTCCTGAGTCTTGAAGCTAGTCATGGGGGAAGCTGGGATTGGAACCTTTGGGAGCCTTTTTGACTCCGGCTCTGCCTGGCATCTGTCCTCACGGCCTCTCATTCATAAGAGCCGGCATCCTTTCCTCCTCCCACCAGAGAGGCAGGGGACGGAATGGAGCTTGTGCTCGTGGAGAAGGCCCTTGGCATGATTCGTGTGGACACTGTGGGGACGTGTGGGCTAAGGGATGCCTCCTTCATGGCGGTGAACTAGGAACCAGTAGAGCGTGAGCCCTGTGCCCAGCAAAGACACAGTCAGAGCGGAGATTCCGTCAGGACCGAAGGTGGTTCCATGGCCACTGAGGTTTCGCCCACTGTTGAGTCTCAGTGATTCTGAGAAGGCTTTATTGGTGGGGCTTTTTGACTTAGTCTCTCCTTGAAGGGAGCATTTGTTGGGGGTGGAGAATATTAAGAAATGATTGTAACGACTCTGTGGGACTTCTGGGAAAGAATGTGGTGTACACTGAGAAAGAACCGTGGGAGTGGAAAGCAGAAGAAAACTGTGATTTATCACTTGGGTACTTGGGTACAAGCTTTGGGGTTTGGGCTTTAAAAGATGGTTCTATTACAAAAATGACTAATCTGGAATTCAGGGTTGAGCGACAATACAAGTATAACCCAGTGCAATTGCTTGTCAGCTCTGGGCGGCGGGAAGGAAGAGGGCAGGGAGAGAACATGAATCATGTTACCATGAAAAAAATTGTATAAGTAAATATTGCATGGGGCAGCTAAGTGGCTCATGGGATAGAGAGCTCGATCTAGAGATGGGAGGTCCCAGGTTCAAATCTAGCCTCAGATGAGCTGTATGACTCTGGGCAAGTTGCTTAACCCTTATTGCCTAGCCCTTACGGCTCTTCTGCACTGCAATGGATAAACAGTATTGCCTGTAAGAGAAAAGATACAGGTTTGTTGTTGTTGTGTATTTTTAAGAACTTATTGTAGTGCTGAAAACAAAAGAAATCAAAAACAACCAAAAGGTGCACTTGATTAGAAAAAGGACCTTGTACAGCTGGAGAGTTTTTAGCCTGCAGCAAATGAAGGTCCAATCTAGAATCATCTGGCACCTTACCCTGGGGCCTTCTCTTCCTTTCCTCATGAAGCACCACCCACCAGGCCACCTTGGGCTTTCAGATAGCCTCCCTTTGAAGGGCACAAAGCAGGGTGTTAACCATAAAAAGACCTTCCCCCTCCCCCCTCCCCCACAGGATAGAAGTGGAGAAAAACTCATCAAGCATAAACTTTCACTCCAAGATCTGGCTGTTCCTAATGAATAATTAAGTCTAAAGTCCCAGTGGACACCCTCCTATCAGTATAATACATGCATACAGATATGTGCATGTAATAGATACATACATGTATCCCATGTACTCTGTGTATATTGACTCAGAATTTTACTAGCATTCATGAGCTTGGATGTTTAAGCTTTGGATTTGCTTAGACAAGTGGGGAGTTCACTTATTAAAGCAGGAAGACTGGCAAACTTAGAGTCAAAATCCTTTCTCTGATATTTACTTTCTGTGTGACCTTGAGCAAGTACCTTGCTCTCTCTGGACCTCAGTTTCCTTATTTGCCAATGAAAGGATTAGCTTAGATGGTTTCTGAGACTCCTAACAGCTATAGATCTAAAACCCTTTAACACTTTACCTCCATGGGCCTCAGTTTCCTCCTCTCTGAAATAAGACCTGGTGTACTTTAATGTTGTTCTTTTTTGTTGAAAGATGGGAGCCCCAAAGAGTAAAGGTCCCCCGAATGAGATTCCCAAGGTACATGACCCTAAGGCTCTCTATT
This sequence comes from Monodelphis domestica, assembly GCF_027887165.1. NCBI lineage: Eukaryota > Metazoa > Chordata > Mammalia > Didelphimorphia > Didelphidae > Monodelphis > Monodelphis domestica. The sequence goes on from NC_077231.1 coordinate 318,853,872, forward strand.
ATAGGTGGCCCAAGAGATACTAAATTGCAGAAGGCAACTTTCAGTTCTCTTGGCCTCATTTTTACCCCTTTCTGGGGGTGGACGCCATTTTTAAAAGTTGGAGCCATTTCTCTTAGGCTATTTCTGGAGTGAAAAGGATTTCCTCTGGGATGCCTTCTTCTTTGGTTCCAGTTAATCAGGAATCAAAGGAACCAGTTTGTTTCCCCCAGAATAGGTTTGACCAGATCCCCTTGGTGAGGTCACTTCACTTCCAACTCTAAAAAATTGAACAGGAATTTTCCACAGACTGCAGTTACCGGGCATAGTGGAAGTAAGCCAAAAAAGTCCCATTCATGGGATTTCCTCCACCGAAGGAAGGATGACAGCTTCCAACAGCTGCTCTGCTGATTCAAGGCCCCCACCCAAGGGAGGTTACTAGCTTGCTGTTCCTTACCAATATGACCTCCCAAATCAGATACCAGAGAGCTTCTTAGTACACGTGTCTTTAGACCATGCCAAATAGACAAGACAGTTCAATAGTATTCATTATCATGAAGCTGGTTCTTTGGGAAATGAAATGGGACCTTGACCCAAAATAGCCCACTCCACTGTGAAGTCCAAAGTTCTCTCCTGAGAGTGAGCATTTAGAGTAGAATCAAAAAGAGAAATGCCTGCCTTCCAGATGGCTGCCCCCCCCCAAGCACTAATGTTTTCACTGTTGTTTTAAATGTGGGGGGCTCGCGGGGATGTCTTCTGAGAGCCTTGGTAGCTCTAGGTCCAGTTTGGAAGACCAGGGTTCAAATAACGCCTGAGAACCTTATAAGTAGTGAAAAATAGTTAACCTTTCTGCATCTGTTTCTTCCTCTGTAAAATGAGAGAGCTGGACTCAAAGCCCTCGAAAGCGCCATCGATCTCCCAAATTATGATCTCGTAAGCTGTGATCTTGTCAATGTGGACAACTTCTGGTGGGAGTATTTCTGTCACTATTTCAAATCACAACCATTCATTCATTCAATACCGATTTATTATTCATGCACAAGTCAAGACATCACCATAGGATATTGTTGGTCCTCTGACAATGAAGGACAAATAACAACAACAACATGAATCCTCTTCTACACCAGGTGTGGCATAAGAGGCTGAAAAATAAGACAGGCCCTGCCCTGGGGAAGCTGGCATTCCATGGGGGAGGAGGCAGCATGAACATAGATAAGTAAAGATAAATATAGGCAAAATAAGGATAAAATGGTTCCAAGGTTGGGGGAAGGCGTACACTGATGAAAGGGGACATTAAGATGGATCTTGGGCAGGAAGCAGGTCACCATGAGCTCTGGGGTTTTTTCTGAGCTAGAGATGAAGAGGAAGCATATTATAGGCACTGAGGACAGACTCCACAAGATAGGGAAATGGGAGAAAGTCCACCCAACCAGAAGGCTGAATCAAGAGGACACAAAGAGCTGCAGTTGGTCGTAAACCTAGAAAGATGAAATGGAGCCACAGACTAAGGCTTTAAAAAAAAAAAAACCATTATTTTATTTGCTCATTTCCAAACATTATTCCTTGGAAACAAAGATCATTTTCTTTTCCTTCCCCCCCACCCACCTATCCCATAGCAAACGTGAGATTCCACTGGGTATCACATGTGTCCTTGATTCGAACCCATTTCCATGTTGTGGGTATTTGCATTAGAGTGTTCATTTAGAGTCTCTCCTCAGTCACATCCCCTCCACCCCTGTAGTCAGGCAGTTGCTTTTCCTCGGTGTTTTTACTCCCACAGTTTGTCCTCTGCTTGTGGATAGTGTTTTTTAGATCCCTGCAGATTGTTCAGGGACATTGCATTGACACTAATGGAGAAGTCCATTACCTTCGATTGTACCACAATGTATCAGTCTCTGTGTACAATGTTTTCCTGGTTCTGCTCCTTTTGCTCTGCATCACTTCCTGGAGGTCATTCCAGTCTCCATGGAATTCCTCCAGGTCATCACTCCTTTGAGCACTACAGTATTCCATCACCAACATATACCACAATGTGTTCAGCCATTCCCCAATTGAAGGGCATCCCCTCATTTTCCAATTTTTGGCCCCCACAAAGAGTGCAGCTATGACTATTCTTGTACAAGTCTTTTTCCTTATTATATCTTTGAGGTACAGACTAAGGCTTTAAATGGCAAACTAAAGAGAGTATGGCCTCTTCTAGAGGCAACAAGAAATCACTGTAACTTCTTGAGCAGGGGAATCACACACTCAGACCACTCACTTCTGTAATTTGACTTAGTAAGACCACAGAATGAACTATTTAGAGCTGAAAAAGACCTAAGAGACATAGTATTAAAAAGTGGGTTGAGGTCTTGAGAGGGCAAGTCACTTGCCCAGTCTACTGTGCCAGATGAGGTCAAAGGCATGGCATGAACTCAGGTTTTCCTGACTTTGAGGCTGTCTGTCTAACCACTAGCCATCCTGGATTGGGAAGGGCATTGAATGGCAGGGAACTTTTAGAGCAGGGAGAATTCAGTGAACAGTTTTAAGAATATATTCTAATTTGACAAAAACTGCTGGGAAAATTGGAAGACAGTGTGGGAGAGACTAGGTCTGGATCAACACCTCACACCCTACACCAAGATAAACTCAGAATGAGTGAATGACTTGAATATAAAGAAGGAAACTAACTAAGTAAATTAGGTGAACACAGAATAGTATACATGTCAGACTTGTGGGAAGGGAAAGACTTTAAAACCAAGCAAGACATAGAAAGAGTCACAAAATGTAAAATAAACAATTTTGATTACATCAAATTAAAAAGGTTTTGTACAAACAAAACCAATGTAACCAAAATGAGAAGGGAAGCAACAAATTGGGAAACAATCTTCATAACAAAAATCTCAGACAAAGGTCTCATTACTCAAATTTACAAAGAGCTAAATCAATTGTACATAAAATCAAGCCATTCTCCAATTGATAAATGGGCAAGGGACATGAACAGACAGTTTTCAGCCAAAGAAATCAAAACTATTATTAAGCACATGAAAAAGTGCTCTAAATATCTGATAATCAGAGAGATTCAAATCAAAACAACTCTGAGGTATCACCTCACACCTAGCAGATTGGCTAACATAACAGCTATGGAAAGTAATGAATGCTGGAGGGGATGTGGCAAACTCAGGACACTAATTCATTGCTGGTGGAGTTGTGAATTGATCCAACCATTCTGGAGGGCAATTTGGAACTATGCCCAAAGGGTGCTAAAAGACTGTCTGCCCTTTGATCCAGCCATAGCACTGCTGGGTTTGTACCCCAAAAAGATAATAAGGAAAAAGACTTGTACAAAAATATTATTAGCTGTGCTCTTTGTGGTGGCCAAAAACTGGAAAACGAGGGGATGCCCATCAATTGGGGAATGGCTGAATAAATTGTGGTATATGTTGGTGATGGAATACTATTGTGCTAAAAGGAATAATAAAGTGGAGGAATTCCATGGAGACTGGAACAACCTCCAGGAAGTGATGCAGAGCGAGAGGAGCAGAACCAGGAAATCATTGTACACAGAGACTGATACACTGTGGTACAATCGAAGGTGATGGACTTCTCCATTGGTGTCAATGCAATGTCCCTGAACAATCTGCAGGGTTCTAAAAAACACTATCCACAAGCAGAGGACAAACTGTGGGAGTAAAAACACCGAGGAAAAGCAACTGCTTGACTACAGGGGCTGAGTGAATATAACTGAGGAGAGACTCTAAATGAACACTCTAATGCAAATACCCACAACATGGAAATGGGTTCAAATCAAGAACACATGTGATACCCAGTGGAATTGCGCGTCAGCTATGGGAGAGGTGGGGGGGGGGGAGGAAAAGAAAATGATCTTTGTTTCCAAGGAATAATGTTTGGAAATGACCAAATAAAATAATGTTTAAAAAAAAAAAAGAATATATTCTAAGGGAATCTACTGAAAGACTTGGCAATGTCTACCCTGGAGAAGACTTAAGGGAGACATGTTTCTTCATATGTATGACCAGTAGGTCAGACTAGATCACCCCTAAGATTCTCTTCCAGCACAAAACTGAGGATTTTGTGATATCCATCTCCAAGCATTTGATAGGTTGTGGCCAGAAGAGGGAGGGAGCTTGACTGGGACCCTGTGTGGGTCCCAAGGACAGAACTGGGGGGAGGAGCGTTGGAAAGAAGCTTCCTAACCATGTGAGTTCTCCTCAAGAAGACTGGGTTGTCTAGGGAATTCCAAGTCTCTCTCTCTCAGTGGAGGACTTCAGGCAAAGCCTGGATGGCCTCCTATGAGGGATGTCAAAGATGGTAGCCTTGTTCAGGTCTGGATTGGAGAAAGTGGACCATTGCAATCCTTCCCAATGGTATGATCCTGAGAATCTGTGAAATTATCTTGCTGCCTTGAAATGAGCAGGACCTGTGTTCAAGCATCCTTCCCCATCTCTGTCCTTACAGACTGACCAAGGGCTACTCCCTTCTCTCTAGGTCCAAGTTTCCTCACTTGGGAGCCAATGAAACCTGTGGCCACAACCTCCCATTCAGCACTTACCTATCTCAGTCAGGGGATCAATGCTTTTTAGGAATGGCCTTTGTGAGGTCACCTTCAATGCTGAGGAAGTTCACAAACATCTTCTGTCGACACAAAATTACTCTCTCAATTGGAATGAAGCCAGAAGAGTTCCATTCACAGGACTTTCCCCAGTGGAGGAAGGATGATAGTTTCTGCCTGCTGCTGATGTGTTGTTGAGATCAAGGCATGAGACATTATATACAAAGCATTATGGCAACATTAATACTGATCATCAGGGGCAGCGAGGTGTCTCAGTGGAGAGAGCACTGGATGTGGAGTCAGAAAGGCTCATCTTTCTGAGTTCAAATCCAGATTTGGACATTTCCTAGCTATGTGACCCTGGACAGGTCACTTAACCTCATTTGCCTCAGTTTCCTCACCTGTAAAATGAGCTGGAGAAGAAAATGGCAAACCCCTCCAGTATCTTTGCCAAGAAAAACCAACATGAGGTCACGAAGAGCCAGATACAACTAAAACAACAATAACAAAAGGATCATCATGCAATATCAGTTTTCATAATGTTAATCATTCATGTCCTCAGAATAATTTAATATAATTAATCCAATACAATTGGAGAATGAATCATACATCTTTAGAGATGGAAGGAAGCTATAGTCAACTTGTCCAAGTTTCTCATCTTATTATAAAAGACCTGAGGACCAGAGTGGGAAAGTAACTTGGTCCAAGTCTCAGATAATCAGTGCAAGGGTGAGATTAGAACCCATATCTCTTAACATTCTTTCTACTCTCTACCATGGAGTACCTTCCACTTAGCCACACCCTGACTGGTAACTAGTCAACAAGCATTCAGTAAGTGCATACTGTGTATCAGGCACTGTGCCAGGCAGCTCTGAAAAACAGATATTTAAGGACTTGTTTGGAATCTTTTTAACTCAGTAAAGATTCTTCACCATTTCATTCTTTCCTTATCTTTCACCTCTTCCTTAAGCATTGGTGACAACTCTCCATTATGCACCACTTCTGCTGACACTGAGTTCAAGCCATGGTTCTAAGCTTCTCCTCTTCTTCAGAAAACCTAAGTTCAAATCTCAAGACACTTTCCTTCACCTAGGAAATCCTTCACTTTTCTCATCTATAAAATGAGGAAGTGAAACTAGATGGCCTCTTGGGCCCCTTCCATCCCTAGACCTAGGATGCTAATCTCAGATCCATCGTCCTCTGTGTGATGTTGGACAGGTCATCTCTCCTATTTGTGCCTCAGTTTTCTTGTCTGAAAAATGAGATACTTGGACTGGATTGTCTCTAAGTCCTCTTTCCAGTCTTGAACTAGACTCTTGGATCCATTCCTGAATCTCTTGGGATAATTCTTCTTAGGTTTTGTGGCCCCCTTTCTTTTCTTTTCTTTTTCTTTGTCCAATGGCTTCTTTTGTTTTATTTTTAAAAACATTTTTGGATTGAAATTTTTTATTTAATTAGTTTAGAATATTTTCCCATGGTTATATAATTCATGTTCTTTCCCTCCCCTCCTCTCTGCCCCCTAACTGATGTGCAATTCCACTGGGTTTTACATGTATCAGTGATCAAGACCTATTTCCATATTATTAATATTTGCACTAGGGTGATTGTTTAGAGTCTATATCCCCAGTCATATCCCCATTGACCCATGCAATCAAGCAGTTGTTTTTCTTCTGTGTTTCTGCTCCCACAGTTCTTCCTCTGAATGTGGAGAGAGCGTTCTTTCCCATAAGTCCCTCAGAATTGTCCTGGGTCATTGCATTGCTGCTAGTAGAGAAGTCCATTACATTAGAATATACCACCAATGTATCAGTCTCTGTGTACAACATTCTCCTGGTTCTGCTCCTTTCACTCTGCATCAGTTCCTGGAGGTCATCCCAGTTCACATGGAATCCCTCCAGTTCATTAATCCTTTCAGCACTATAGTATTCCATCACCAACAATGACCACAATTTGTTCAGCCATTCCCAATCGAAGGACATCTCCTCATTTTCCAATGTTTTTGCCAACACAAAGGAGGCAGCTATAAATATTTTTGTATGGGTCTTTTTCTTTATGATCTCTTTGAGGCCTATGCCAGAAAGATGGGTACTATATAATTAATATTCACTACTTCACTTGGAAATAACAAGGAGATGGAAGCAAAGTAGAAAATGTGAATCTTGAAATTTCTCAGACTTGTGAATGTTAAAAATTTCCCCATTGGGGAATTCTCATTTGGAACAATTCCCTACTGGGAACATTCCCCATTTTGACAGTGAGAACTCTACTTGAAACAGAAATGGGAGGACCTCTACTCCACCAGTACTTAAGGACTGCTTTAGGGGAAAAAACTCCTTGCTAAACAATGAGGGTACTTGGGCCCATACTTATAGTGAGGCAAAAAGTTCTTTAAGCCATGCCTATTTTTATAAGTAATACAAAGGGGTGCTAAGTACCTATTAAAGGTCAGGCAACTTGTAAACTTGCCAGGAGCAAAGAGGTGAAAACTTATTCAGAAGTTTTTTTCTGGTTCAAACTTACTAAAAGGATTAGTCGACCCAGCAGTGTTTTTTCTGATTCAAACTTAGTAAAGGGATTAGTCGACCCAGCAGTGAATTCAGATGGGCAGTCCTTTGGAAAACGTCTACTGTGATTGGTAGATGGAAGAACTTAGGGGAGGTGACATAGGAGAAAACCCCCTATATAAGAAAAAGCAGAATCTCTTGAAAGACAATCCTTTTGGGGAAGCTCTCTTGAGAGGGGCTCTGGAGAAGGAAAGCTCTTGGAGGACAATCTCTAAGAAGGTCTCACTGGAGCTCCTCTGAGGGGACTCTGTCCCTCTGGAGGCTTTTGAGAGAGGCCCTTTGAAACAGTCTCTGGCTGGAAGGCTCTTTGAGGAGGACTCTGGCTGGAACTCTCTCTGAGGAGACTCTGTCACTAGAATCCTTGCTTAGACAGACCTTGTGGTGAGTGATAAAAGACTGACTGACTGATCTCTCTCTCTTAAGACTCAAGTCTAGGCCATGTTGGCTTAAGGCCCTTCATACTTATTTCCTTTTTCTCTCTTTCTCTCTTTTCTTTAATTCCTCATTGTATTATTAATTAAATTCTCTATAAAACCCAGTTGACTTGGGTATATTCATAATTGGGAATATTTCCCTAGCAACCACCTTATATTTAATTTAAAACCAAGACACTGTAGTGAAACATATTTTCTGTGGTCAAATTTACTCACCCACTCTTATATCTATCGCAATTTATATCTTCAACTCTTTTAAATGCCACAGTTTATGTCTACAACTATTTTAAATGTTACAAAAACCAAGTCCATCACTGGAGGAATGGCCAAAGAAGCTGTAATCCATGAACACTCTAGAACGTTGTTGTACCACAAAATAATGGTGACCCTGAAGAATTCAGAGGAACATGGGGGGGGGGGGGCAGGATGAATTAACATGGAGGAAAGAAATCAAAGCCAAAGGAATAATATAAATAATGACTCTAAGAATACAAATGACAAGAACCCCCCCAAATCCTCCCAGTCTGATGAATTGTATGGACCAATGTCAGGCATGGGGAACTCGTGGAAACACATCTGCCTTCTCCTAGTGAGAGGTACAGAGGGAATGCTAGGGATATTCAGTAGGACATATGTGGTCACTGCGCCAGTTGCTTTGACCTAAATGGCTTTCTTTGACCACAAGGAAGGATTCAGTGGCTGGAGGAGGCATTGCGAGTTTGAGGAGGAAATGGCAAAAATGTGGGACAACAACAAAACTCAAACAAAACAAGGATATTCCACACACTCACTTTCCTTTTGACTGAATCACTAGGCTGGTAGGCCAGTGGCAGAGCTTATCTCAATTTCAGCCAAAAAGCAGAGAAATGACCTTGCTGACCAAGGTCCATGCAGTCACAGTTAGGGTTTTTTCCAGTAGCAATTTATGGTTGTGAGAGTTGGACTGTGATGAAAACCGAGGGCAGCAGGATCAACGCTTTTGGTGCTCAAGAAGGTTTTTGAGAGTCCCTTGGAGAACAAGGACATCACATGGCTCAATACTCAAAGAAATTAATTTGGCCTGTTCACTGGAGAGTCAAATGCTAAAGCTGAGGCTTTGGCCACCTAATGAGAAGACAGGACACATTGGAAAAGCCCCTGATGTTGGGAATGATGGAAGGCATCAGAAAAATGATGTGGATAGATAGTATTATGGAAATACCAAGCATGATTTGGAATAGACTTTGAGAGATGATGTAGGCCAAAGAGACCTGGTGTGCTATGGTCCAGGGGTTATGAAGAGTCTGATCCAAGTGGATGGTAACAACAATTAGACACAAAGCTTCTCCCTTCTTCCTCAGAAGATAAAAAGATCTATGTGCTAGCCAAGTGGTCATCCTAGATGGCTGGAATGATTCAGAACTGGTTGAATGGTCTGTTTGTTACAAAGAGGAGATAACCATGGCTGGGTCTCAGCTCACAGAGGGGACTCTAAGGGAATGTCCCAGGAATCTTGCTCTGTATTGTTCAAAAGTCCTATTGGTAACTTGGATGCAAGTATAGATGGAATGCTTAGTAGGTCTGCAGACAACACAATTCTCAAAGGTATAATTAACACATAAAAAGACAAAACCAGCACCCAAAAAGAGCTCAACAATAGGCAAGATGAGCTAAAGCTACCCAGAGGAACTTTAACAGGGATAAATGTAAAATCTTGCACCTGGAGGGAAAAAACTACCAATGACCCAAGTGCCAAATGAGAGAAATATGGTGAGAAAACAACCTGTGTGAAAAATAATCTATGAGGGAGCTTTAAGAAAGCCCAAATTCAAGGGGAATCCTTCAGCTTTGTCACCATGCCTCAGCTGCCTTCTCATTCTGTAAGTTGCCTCCCCATTTATAGTCCTCATACTGGAAAAAGGGTAGCTTGGTGGTACCTGGGAAGGGCACATCAGTCAATGGTTCTATTGATTTCCAACAATGCTAGATAGCTCAGTGGGCCCAACACTAGAGAGGAACTCCATATTTCCTGACTCCAGGTCCAATGACTTATCCACTGAGCTACCTAGCACCCCTGAGAAAATATTATGAGATACATAAATACAAAATATATGTAGTTGATAATCCATGTGTAACCCAGATCAAGTTGCTTACAACCCTGAGTCAGGGGAGGGAACAGAGAGAGGGAGATGGTTTGGATATTAAAATTTGGAAAACATGTTGAAAATTATTATTACATGTAATTGGGAAAATAAAATATATCTGAATTTTAAAAACAAACAGAAACAAAAATATATGTAGAATAATGTAATCATTTCAAGAGGGTGAGAGAACTAACAATTGGGGAGATCAGGAAGAGATTCATAGAGGAAGTGGCCCCTGAATTGTGAACTGAAGGAAAAGAGGCAGTGGTGAAGAAGGTGAGCATCCCAGACTGAAGGAACAGCCTATGGAAAGACCTCCAGCCAAATGGGCACATGCTTGTACCCTGAGAAAAGATTAGTTGCCAATTTAGAAAGAGCAAAGGGTAAGTGAAGGCACACAATATGAAATGAACCAAAAGGAGCTGCCAAGTCCTTTCCACCTTTCAGTCTTTGAATTTAGAATGAAAAGGAAAGGGGAAGATAGGTGGTAAAAAGCCTTAGTTGCCCAGGGAAAATTCTGTATTTTTTGCTAGAGGTGACAGGGAGCCACAGAATATTTTTAAGGAAGGGGAAGAGTAGGTGGCAAACCAGGTCTGTGTTTGTGGAATATCAGTTTGGCAGTTGTGGGAAGGATGGGCTGGAGAGGGTATTGGGAACCCAGGGAGACAATCACAGGACTGTTCCTACAGTCCAGAGGAGGAGTAATTAAAGGCAGACATAGGGGTAGTTGCTGCAGAAGGGTGGGGGGGGGGTAGCAAGGCCAAATTTGACGGAAGAGATGTTATGGAGGTCAAACAGACACACTTCAGAAAGCAGTCAGCCACTGGAAAGGAAAAGGCTGCTAGAAATTCCATCATAACCATGGCTACGGCCTCTGGACAGTCTGGCTGAGGTTTTCAAATGCATCTTAATCAAGTTTGGACTGCCAGAGAACAAGGTCTGTGATGGGAAATGGTTTATTTGGACAGTGATTGCTTACCTAAGGCTACCTCAGCAGAGCTGGGAGCTCGGAATCTCTGGGTCCATTTATTTCCTTTCAACAAAAGAAATCTGCCTAAAGGGGAAATAAAAGTGTCTCTCTGTGTCACACACACACACACACACACACACACACACACACACACACACACACATTCCAGCACACACAAAGCCCATCCAATCACATCAGGACAAATCAGCCTTCGGGCAAATCCACCGTCTTGATTTAAGCTTACCTGGATTTGGCCACTTGCCCATGTCCTCAAAGTCCCTGTAAAACGTCTGTCCATGCCTGGCTATTTGAAAACATGCAGGAGCCAAACAGTTGTTTTCTTCATGGGGGGCTAAAGGGGGGGCAGTGTTTGCTCAGGAAAGTTTTATCTTTGGGGCAAAAAGAAGTGGGTTTCCCGGGTTAGCAATATGTAAATACCAGGCAGGTAGGGAGGTGGGGATGGGTGTGCTCAGGTGCATAAATACGGGCTCTCAGCAGCACCCTTTCACACAGAACTTTGAAACAGGCTCCTGACTCTGCCTGCAAGTACAAGTGGGAGGGGCAGCAGGTAAGGCTCCCGCCCTTGCTTTCCCATTGCTAGAGATGTGCACCTGGCAGGAAGGGTGATTCCTTGGGGAAGCTGAGAGCACACTGAACAGGAGAGCAGACCCAGGCTGTGTGCAGGACCACTTGGGCTTGGGTAGCACTAATCGGGGCATGGCAATGAGTAGGCCCCTTCTGAGCAGGAACTTGCTGGGGAAGGCTTGGGGCTACTGGGTCCTGGTACCCAAAGGCTAACATCTTCATTTACTTCAATTGGTGGAACCCCAAACATCCGGGGTCCTCCAGGGGAATCATGGATGGCAGCTGACTTCCCTTGAGGAAGAGAACTCATTGCTCCAATTTCCTCCTCATTCATCTTTTGCTTTTTAAATTTTATGGATGTCACTTCTCAGTCGATGGTGACTTGGCTTGGCTCTGGCCATGCGAGCTTGAGGCAGTCGGTCACCCATTTCAGGGGATGGACGGGCTTCTTTCTGGTACAGTAGTGATCAAGGCTTTGTTGTTTGCTTCCTCTGCTATGATATTGCCACAAGTCATTTGTGGAGCTGCAGCACAGCTGATGTTGGAGGGGGTGGAGGGGGTGAGGGCACTGGATCGCCCCAAAGCCCCAGCACAAGGGCTTGCCAAGGATGCTTACCAAGAAAGCTAAGACAAAGGCATCTTGTTGGCTTTTAGGGAGTCTTCATCTCTATGGGAAGTATATGCATGGGTACATAGCAACAGATGAATGGGCCCTAGGCACAGGAAGAGTTTCAAAGGTGGTGACCAGTCAGAAGATTGGCTTTGCAGGAAGTTTGCCAAACATGGCTCTTCTGGACTTTGAGGGACCTTGGGCTCAGAAAGGGACTTTGGAAGAGGAAGTGTACCCAGAGAATTCAGTGAAGTCAGAGACATTCATTTGGGGGGGGGGTGTATCACTAGGTGGTAAGGAGGATCGGGATTGACCCTGGAGTCAAGAAGACTCAACGTCCAAAGTTCCAATCTAGCCTCACTAGCTGTTTGGACCTGTACAATTCCCTTAACCCTGTTTGCCTCAGTTTCCTTATCTGGAAAATGAAATGGAAAAGGAAATGACAAAACCATCCAGGTACTTTGTCAATAAAATCCCAAAATGGAAGCATGAAGAGTTGGATACGAGTGAAAAATCACTCATACCCAGCATAGGGCCTGGGACATAGAGATGCTTAAGTGCTCACCCATCACACTTCTCTGAGTGAAGCTTCCAGGAAAGGGGTAGGGAAAGGGAACAGGCATTTGTTAAGTCAGCTATGTACCAAGCCCTTTGCTAAGCCTTTTGCAAATATTATCTTATTTCATCCTTATTACTACCCTGAGAGGTCATTATTATTCTCACTTTCCAGTTGAGGGAGCTAACAGACAGAGATTGACTAACTTGTCCAAAGTCAGTCAATAAATTTCTGAGTCACATTTGAACTCGGATTTTCCTTCCAGGCCCACATTCTATTAACTTCCCCATCTAGCTACACACAGAAAGTAGAAGGGACTTCTGGTCTTGAGCAAGTCCGAGAAGAGATGGGGAAAGCCCGAAAAAGCCTTCTGAGCAGCTTCTCCTTTCTGTCAGTTCAGGAATTGGGGAATATGGCTTTACTTTTTTTTTTCTGTGTAAGTGAATAAATACATCCTAAATCTCCTGGGTTTGGAATGGAGAGCAACTGCCCAGAGAAGAAGAGAGGAGAAAGTGTAAAGCGCTCCCTTCTTTGTAAAGTTGGATACCCTGGGGGCGGGGGGGGGGAACTGCATATCCTCACCCACACAGTCAATGCCTTTCTTCTTTTTGCCTTTTGTTTCTCTCTTTTTTATTCTTTGCTCTAAGAAGTGGCCCTCTACTGAGGGGGAAGGCAGGGACAAATTTGGAAGTGAAAATGGTGTAAAAACCCATCCTCTCCACTTTCACCAAAGAAAACAAGGGTCTATTTGAGGACTGGCAGAGATTAACTGAAGTCAGAAACCAAACCCGAGAACATTCCATCAGCTGGTGCTGCTGCACCAAGCTTAGTGATCCAACTAATGATTCTCCCAAGCTCTGCCCATCTGCTACCTTTTGGCAGCACAACTAATTCTCTATGCATTTGATCAGGTTCAAAATTATATCCACCTGAAAATTACAGGCTTCATGGAGATGTACTGTTTGCTCTTCAGAGACAAGAGTGGAGAGGGCTGGACTTGGGTTTGGGGTGGGGAGGCTGAGTCTGAAGCCCATCTGCGGTTCCTATTGGCTATGTGACCTGGGCTGCTCATTTGGCCCCAAGACATCAGTTTCCTTACCTGGAAAATGTGGATAGTGATATACATAGTATCAACCTCACAGGGTTTAATACTATGAGCAAAGTAAATTTTAAGGGGTCATTGAGGTGGTACTTTGAGATCAATGCTTTATTAGACCTTGGAGGCTTCCAGAAGAGTAGGACCTATCCAGTTTGCCTTTATCCTTCCCTGACTCGCTCACCCACCTTCCCTTTCTATTCAGCCAGCTCTTTCTCAGATACTTGCTGAAGCTCTAGAATCTGGAGTTCAGCATCTTTTATGAGCTAGATTTAGAATGTTCTAGACCACAATCAAGAAAGCTAGACCAGTGCTGGTCCTGTGCAGAATAATGGACACAGAGAATTTCAGTCAGAAGACACCTTTAATTTGTAGGCTCTTCATGCGGTATAGAAACAGGGTTTGTAGTGGTCAACTCAAAAGCTACCTCCTCCAAGAAGCCCAACCTTCTCTTCCCTTCCCTTCTCTCTTCTCTTCTCTTCTCTTCTCTTCTCTTCTCTTCTCTTCTCTTCTCTTCTCTTCTCTTCTCTTCCCTTCCCTTCCCTTCCCTTCCCTTCCCTTCCCTTCCCTTCCCTTCCCTTCCCTTCCCTTCCCTTCCCTTCCCTTCCCTTCCCTTCCCTTCCCTTCCCTTCCCTTCCCTTCCCTTCCCTTCCCTTCCCTTCCCTTCCCTTCCCTTCCCTTCCCTTCCCTTCCCTTCCCTTCCCTTCCCTTCCCTTCCTTCCCTTCCCTTCTCTTCTCTTCTCTTCTCTTCTCTTCTCTTCTCTTCTCTTCTCTTCTCTTCTCTTCTCTTCTCTTCTCTTCTCTTCTCTTCTCTTCTCTTCTCTTCTCTTCTCTTCTCTTCTCTTCTCTTCTCTTCTCTTCTTCTTCTTCTCTCTCTCTCCTCCTTCTCCTCCTCCTCCCTCAACTGTCCTTGTACTATGCCAATTTGTGTTATATACATATTGTATTCTTGGGAGCATGAATGGTTTTGTTTGGGTCTCTACATCCCAAATGTTTCTCTAAAGGAAACTATCAGTTCACTTAACATTCCTAATAGTGATGGTTTTGGATGAAGCTCCTCCATTTTTCTTCATTCAAAACAATAGAGGAAGAAGATTGTGAGAATGATGCTGGTGATGACAAGGATGCTACTGGGGGGACTGGTAGAAGGACAATGTGGAGGAGAAGGCTCTGATGATGCTGGTCATGCTAATGGTGGGTGGATAGAATGAAGTCAATGATGTCAATGAGGAGGAGGAGGAAGAGAAAGAGGAGGCTTCCGGTGGAGATAGCAATGGCATCAAGATAGTGGTGATATTGATGACCATGACAATAGGAGAAATGATCTGCTGCCGATAAGAGTGGTGTGGATGGTAATGAGGAGGAGGGGGTTTCTGAGGATGCTAGGGATGAAAATCACAACAATGATTACAGGAGTGATGGTGATGATGACTCAAAATCAACGAAGTCCTTTAATGAAATGATGAGGAGCACTTTCCTCATAAAACTGGTGGCCCATGGCTAGTTTGGGGAATATTAATCCTATGTAACAGATTAAGAAACTGAGACTCAGCAAGATGAAGTCACCTGTCTATGGTCATACAGCATCAGAACAGAGAAGAGGAGAGTAAAGGTCCCAGCTGATTATTATAGAGCAGGATCTTTGGCATATTTTAAAGAGCTCATTGAAAACAAACTCTGAGTGTTCTGTCCACATATGTAAACAGAGACCATAATTCCTGATATCACTAGCTTGGTGAAACCCCATTTCCTCAGCTGAGCAGACTAACAGAGGTGGCCTCTATAACACATACATACAGCAAAGCCCAGATTCTGTAACTGCTTGGATCCTTCTCTGAGCCTTTTCCTTCTTTGCCATCTTTCAGCATTAGCCATGGAGAAGATGTCAATGTCGGTGTTCCTGCTCTTGGTAGCCATCTCTCACGCACTAGCCAAAGATATTACACCAAAACCTGGGGCAAAGAAGGAGGAAGCTCAGCCCAAATTTCCCCAGACCCTCTCTCGAGGTAGGAGCTGCTTTTTCTCACATTGCTTTCTATTGTTGTTGCTGTCCTGGTGGGCTATCATTGTGGTCTGGCCTTGCAGATGCCCTGGAGCTGGGTTTGTAATGTCAGGGTCCTCCTTGGCTTGTTTCTAAGACTGTTTTCGGTGGTCAAAGTCCTTCTTTATTTAACATGGCATGTCCAGATCTGCCTTGAAGCTCTTCAATCTGAAGTGACCATCCTGGTAACTGTCCGCTGATTTCCCTCTAGGATGGGGCGACAAACTTTTCTGGACTCAGACTTATGAAGAAGCCTTATACAAGGCAAAGACCAGGTAAACTGCTGCCCCCTTTTAAGAAGCCTCTTCTGAGTGAAAGACAAAACCCCAACAGTCCCTGCCGTCAAAAAGCTCACATTCTGCGGAGGGGAAAAATACCTTCAAAGATAAGGAAATACAAAGTATAGCCAATGTTGATACAAAGTATACACAAAGTCAATACAAAGTGATTTCTGGAAAGAGAGATGGCCAGTAATGGGAGAATCAGTAACAGCCTATTGGAGGAGGCCATATCTGAGCTGATCTTTAGAGGTTCCAGGGCAGGGAAGGGAAGGGAGAGGGCATTCCAGAGAGGCTGTGCAAGGCGGGAAGTGGATTATCATGTGTGGAAGGACCAGCAAGGACAGCCAATTTGGCTGCCTCAACCCAAGGCTGCGATGGTCCTTTTTTTCTTGAAAAAGGTCTCACTAGCACCATCTAGTGTCATTTCATCTCTACATGAAACTCTCCATTTAGGAAAGGTATTTAAATTAGAAATGCATCTGTATCACATGAATAGTAACTAACTCTGTCTCTCCCCATTTCTTCTTATCTCTCTCCCTCCTTGTCTTGCTAATCCTCTCCCTTCTCTAACTACAAATCTCTGTCTCTCTCTGTCTCGTCTGTTGCCCTTCCTCTACCTCCCCCTTCTATCTCCTCCTCTCTCTCCCCTTTTCTCCATCTTTTTGTCTACTTTGTTTCTCTTCTTCTCTCCTTTCCTCTTTTCCTCTCTCTCTCCCTCCTCCTTCCCTCTCTCCCTCTCTCTCCTTCTCTCTCCTAGCAACAAGCCCTTGATGATTATTCACCACTTGGAAGAGTGCCCACACAGTCAAGGTACAGCCAGCAGAAGGGGGGGAAACACCATTGTTGTAAAATAATTATAAGTGACTTCAAAGCTTCCTTCCATGTGTTTCTGGAAACCTCTGGAATAGGAGCCACACCAACTGTAGTCTGTGGTACAGAATTGCTTTAGATATAAAATTGTGGAAAAAGCTGAGTGGTCAGCTTAACACAAAGCAGGGAACCATAACTCCCACAATGATGAATGAAGAGGTTCATTTGGCCTGACTGTAGGACCACCTCAAAAACCCAACCAGAAAATTAGGAAGAGTTCTTATGATTTCCTTTGGTCATTGTTACTCACAAACACACGCTTTGTTGGGGCTGGGGGTGGAGCCATCATCTCTGGTGCTGCAGGCTTAAAAATCTGTCCTTTTATTGCAGCTTTGAAGAAAGTGTTTGCAGAAAATAATGAAATCCAGAAGCTGGCAGACAAATTTGTTCTTCTCAATCTAATTGTAAGTTAAACGTCCTTGATTTTGTTTTTGATGGTCATTAAGAGCTTTCATTTGTCCAGTTTTTCCAGTCCATCCTTGATTTCACAAAATGACTTGTGGGCACATCAAATGGGCTGATAGAAAGATGACTCTATGTTTTCATTTGAAAGGTTTATTATTTACATTTGTACATATTGATGTTTCTTGTTAAAATCCAACTTAACCACTGTCTTGTGCTAAATATCCCTCTGGTCACTTTTTGAACAATTTTGACCTTTTGCCAACTGTTTCCCAGGGATCAAAGGATTGAATTTACAATCCTGAGTATCCATGAACTTCCAAAGGTTTTGATGCATCCATGCCACTTTTGGCATGAGCCCCACAAGAAAAATGGAGATCGATGGAGATAGATCGATCAGGCAACTGAGGCAGCCAATTGAGAGGATTTCCTCTACTGATCCTCCAATTTGAGAAAGTGTCATCCAGAAACTAGCACACACTCCACACATACTGGCAGGGTGTTCCACCTGGTTCAAATTAAAGTGAACATTTTGTGATTAAAAATTCACAAACCTAAATGAAGAAGAAATATAAATAATGAAACTTCTGAGTGATCATTTTTGTACAGTTGTAGTATTTAGACATCTGAAGTTATTTAAACATAAAAGGGCTCTAAAACTTTCAGGGCAGCCTGGGTGTATAGAATATTGATGTGCTTATATGTGTGCATATTTACATATATGTGTATATACACATATAATGTGAACACGTGTCCTCAGTCAAATGGAAAGTGCTTTCGATGACACCACCTGTCCTATCAAGTAGCAATTTGCTCTTGGTTCAGACTGTAGTATATATAAACTCTCTATGTATATACATAATCACATGCACACACAAATACACAATCTTTAATCCAGTTGCTTGATTTAGTAACTCTTAGTAGGTTATCACAAAACCAGCCACCCGTGTCAAGCATTTTATTATTGCCACATCATGGAAGGAACAAAAGGAAATCACTTCCTAGTGAATGGGAACTCCCTAGCCCAGAACAGCCCTGCCCTCCTGTCCCCTGCTGAGCAATGGCCTTTCACTGTTGACTCCTTTCTACTGTCCTTCAAAGGAACTTGTATCCCAAGATCTGAGATCTTCTCTCCACATCTCCCCTGAAATACTTTTTGCCATGAGTCTGTTTGAGGCACTTGCTCTGGGCACAAGACTATTCCTCATCTGACGCAATTCCTAGTACCTTCACTATCTGTTACCTTTCCCAGATACATTCTATTTTAGATGTCATTGAAAAATAAAGTGTTTTATTCACTAAAGCCATAAAATTTCTAATGTGACTTCAAGGGAGGGAGGGAGAAAGAGAGAAAGAGAGAAAGAGAGAAAGAAAGAAAGAAAGAAAGAAAGAAAGAAAGAAAGAAAGAAAGAAAGAAAGAAAGAAAGAAAGAAAGAAAGAAAGAAAGAAAGAAAGAAAGAAAGAAAGAAAGAAAGAAAGAAAGAAAGAAAGGAAGGAAGGAAGGAAGGAAGGAAGGAAGGAAGGAAGGAAGGAAGGAAGGAAGGAAGGAAGGAAGAAAGAAAGGAAGAAAGAGGGAAGGAGGGAAGGAAGGAACTGAGGATCACAAATCTAAAACTAGAAGGTTCCAGACCTTAGAGGTCATCCAGTCCAATTCTCTATCATTTTAGAGAGAAGAGAACTGAGGCCAAATAAGATAAAATACCTTTCCCAAACTCCCACAGGTAGGATTTCCTCTCTCTCTTTTATTGAACATTGGCTTGCACACGATGGCCCATTATATGTACCCGGGTTTATTTAAAACTAACACACATGCTCTAGTCTTTTTCTCCATCTTGGCCATGAATGTGCATCTCTTCTCTCTAGAGCAGTGGTTCTCCACCTTTCTAATGCCGCGACGCCGCAATACAGTTCCTCATGTTGCGGTGACCCCAAACCAAAAACTTATTTTGGTGGCTACTTCAAAACTGTAATTTTGCTACAGTTATGATTTGGAATGTAAATACCTGATGTGCATTATGTATTCTCATTGCTACAAATTGAGAGGTCGAGAACCGCTGTTCTAGATAGACTGCAAACTGCCAGTGGTCATAGAGTGGCATTTCACCCCTTATTTTCTATAAAGGACTATCACCTGTGGTTTATTATTCTCTACATAAAAGGCACCTGATGATGTATGAGACTGATTATTGGCTGGGGGAGGGGGAGAGTGCCCCAGAACATTGATCATTCGTTCTGTTTAAATCACAGTATGAAACCACCGACAAGCATCTCTCCCCCGATGGCCAGTATGTCCCTCGAATCATGTTTGTGGGTAAGTCCGGGGCCCTGTCTTCACAGTTCTAGGGTTGGCATCCCTGCTGGAATATTCAGTCCCGGAATAAGCACAACAAAGATGGTGGGTCATGGCATGGCTAAGGAAAAGGAGGACACGAGCCTTCCTAATTCTTCCTCACTGCCTTATTCTCACTAACACAAATGAGCCTGGAAGTTGAAGTGCCCAAACTCCCATCCACCATCATATCCACATGTTGGGGGTGATGGAGAAGAACTTCTTGCTCAGCTACAGTTTGGCCAAGCTGCCCTGGGAAGCTCACCTACCTCTGCCTAGGAGGGTGACCAGACTGGCTTGGGCAGGTTTGGGCTCATGTCATAGGATGATCCATTGGAGGAGCTGATGGGGCAGCCTAGAGAGAAAAGATTCACTTGTTCTCTGTAAAGCCAAAGACATGGCAGGAGTTGTGGTTTTTCAAATGTATTTATTATTATATAGTACATCAAATATGATATACATAATATCATTATTGAAATATAATTTTAATTACATTAAAATTCCCAGGTATCCCCATTCCTCCTCCTCCCCCTTAGAAAAAGCTCCAGCTGACAAAAAGATATCCGTACCATAAAACTATGCCTCGTTTGCTCTATTTTTCAGTTCTTTCTCAGAGGTGGGCATACACAAGCTATTCTTCAGAGGCAGATTTAGGCTGCTTTCCAGGCAAAACTTTCTATCAATGTAACCTGTCCCCAAAGCAGGATGGGCCGCCTTGCGAGGCAGTGGCTACTCACCCCCTCCCTCTCCCCATTCCCACCTCCACCCAAGTTTTCAAGCACCCAGCAGCTGTGTGGCTCAGTAGATACAGGGTAGGAGAGCCAAATTTAAAATCTGTTTTGGCTGGTTACTAGCTATGAGACCTGGGCAAGTCCCTCAACCTCCATCTGCTTTAGCCTCTACATCGGTGACAGGTCCACTTGCTGAGTGGTTGGAAAGCAGATTCTTGATCAGGTATAAGTTAAACAAGGAGGTGTCTGGGGTTTCTTCCAGTTCTATCTGCCCAGGATTCTGACCCAAAAGAGTTCTCTCCCCCTTCCTCTGCCTTTCCACCTGAATAAAGAGCAGCTGGGCTTTGGGGAGGGCTGGAGACCCACTAATCCACCAGGGCTGGGCCACTTGCCTTTGTAACATCATGCACTGACCAGTGAACACTTCCGAGCTCGTCTTGGTTCCTGCCTTCCAGAGGAACAGTGCAAGACTGGATGAAAGCACTGTTGCATTCAGGATGACCCACCCAGTCATGTTCCTTTTCACAGGAAATGGCTGTTTAGGCTCCCTCCCCCAATAAGGTCTACTTGGAAACTAAAAAGAGCTTTCGTTCTCCTCTGCAGATCCATCCTTGACAGTGAGAGCAGATATTACAGGCAGATACTCCAACCGGCTCTATGCTTATGAACCTACTGATGCTCCATTGTGTATGTATGGAGGGGAGAAATGGGGTGGTATTGCCAGCATGGGGAGGGCAGGAGAAACTAGAAAGCATCATTGGGTGATAGAAAGGAGCCTTCAAGGAGCTAGAGGATCCAAAATATTCTCTCAGCTCTCTTACATTCTGGCAGTCTTCATTCTGATGTTTCCAAAATACTCTCAAGGATAAGCAGAGACTGTTCTTTTAATGTTAAGGCAATGAGTCACGAGGGGCAGCTAGGTAGTGCAGTGGAAAGAGGGCTGGACCTGGAAGAGAAAGTCTGAGTTCAACTCCAGCCTCAAATACCTACTAGGTGTATGACCCTGCTCAAGCCACTTAACCCTGTTTGCATCAGTTTCCTCATCTGTAAGATGAGCTGGAGAAGCAAATGGAAAACTCCTGCAGTGTCTTTTTCAAGGAAGCTCCAAATGAGGTCACAAAACATTAAATATGACTGGAAAATGACTCAACAACAAAAATGAGGCACTAAGCAGACCAGAAGTCAACTAAAGGCAGCCAGGGTGTCTGAAAGCTTTTTATTGGACCTACTTGTATCTGGTGCTAATTTGAAGGCCATGGCTCCAGAGGCCTCTCTGACTTAGAGTTAGAAAATTCATCATGCCTATTTAACTTTGGATAAGTAACTTATGTCTTCTCAAAGATATTTTGGGGTCTCTACCTTAAATTTTTTAATTAAAATTTAAAAAATGGAAGCTGTGTGGAAGTGGGGGCTAAGAAGTCCTACTTGCTCACTAGATCCTCCCCCACTTCCCCTGTCTGACATATAAATGGCTTCAAGAAGAGCAAAAGATAGTGCCCTTCCCCAGCCTTCTTGCCTCTATTCCTGCTCTTAGAGCATTTATCTTCCAACACCTATTATTCTGGCTTTTCTGCTATATCCCACTCAGTGCAAAACCTTTTCTGTCTCTTTACATTTATATATAAGCAAGCATTATGCTATCATGTGACTTTTGGGAGACCCCTCCCCCCAGTGCCAATGTAATTCCTCATACTTAGAAACTGAGGGGAACCATTGTCTGACCATATTTTATAAGTTTTTATATGAACTGACACAAAGCTGAATACTCCATTGAGAAAAATCTCAATATCCAAGCACACAGATTCAGAGCAATGAGTCTGATTTGTTCCAAATGAAATACAGGCTCATTCCCCACCCCATGGGAAAGGTTACCTCAATGAGCACTTGTGGGGCCCCAAGCCCGTCTATTAGGGTGTCTTCTGAAATGGCTACAGAATGATAACAGGGACTGTCCTCCGGTGAATGAATCAGGGAATACTCTCTAAAGGCACATGAACAAGTCCTATTCTTTCCATCATGCCCATTCCCCATCTTGATATGTCTCATTTTGGTCCTTTTGGCAACATCGGAAAGATGGGGTTGAAAGATAAATTCTAGATGGGCATTTTCTGCTAAGGAAGGAAGTTTTGTTATTTGAGAGCCTGAGAAACAATGACCGACTCCCACTGATGTTTGGTGACCCAAACCTCCTCTGATTTGGCTCAGTATTTCCCCCACGAGTCCAGTATGGGACACAGGAGTCAACAGCGTTTCCTTATTTTCCTGATCACATCTGCATCATCTTATTGACTCTACTACCACGGCCCTCCTGCTTCATCCGTGTGCTTCTTTTTCTCTTAGTGCTTGACAACATGAAGAAAGCCCTGAAGTTACTAAAGACCGAATTGTAAAGAAAAGAAAAGACCTGCACTTCTGTTCTCTCTCTGGTCAGCCTCAAATTGTGGAGTATTGAAGAGATCAGGCAGATTCCTGGTGAGAAACACAGAAACACTGATCTATGTACAGAATTCAGATTATGGCTTAATGTTGCTCCAGCAGTTTTGTACTTGGTGTTAAATGCATTCGTTTAAAAAAAAAGATAGAAAGAAAGAGTATTCGACAGCAGGAAGCCATGATTATTTTTTTTTAATAAATCTTTTTTTTGAGTGTTCAAGGTGCCATTTTTGAAAGGCTGATTTCTCACTTCAAATGTGTAGAGGGTTACTCCCATCATCAGATCCCATTTAATGTACACCTGAGGGTGAGAAGACCTGCTTCAGAATCAAAAGCATCCCAGGCTCAGAGGTGCTCAAGCCTTGTTTAACTCCCGCACTGGATGGTCCTGGGAAATTCTGGACACTTCCAAGTCCTATTCTAGTTGTCATTGGCAGAGTGAGAGTCCCCACACTGATGAAATTACATATAGAGGTATTTTGAGAAAGAGAAAAGTTTGTGTGTGTGTGTGTGTGTGTGTGTGTGTGTGTGTGTGTGTGCATGCACACATTGACAGTGGCATATGGGGCACATGGTACTCTACTGCCAGATTAGACATGGATTATGACAAGAATACAACATAACCAACTGAAGCAATATGACAAAATGATCACCTTGGACCAAATATAAGCCAGACTAGGTGAGCTTGACTATATAGACAGGACCTCCACTCCCATCAGTCCCCAGGGTTATACCTCTGAATATGGAGGAACTGGACAAATGGTACTGTTGAGTCAAAAGGATGATGGAGTGTCCAGAAAGGATGCATGAGGAATAGCTGGAATTCCTATAACTCTAAGGTTGCCAAGGTGCTTTAACTACATCAACTCATTTGATCCTCACTCCAACCCTGGGAGGTATATGTTTCTGATATCTCCATTTAACAGGTGAGGAAACTGAGGTTTCTAGAAGCCAAGTTACTTGCCCAGATCCCACAGCTGCTTTCAACAGGATTTCAACTCCAGTTTTCCTTGAGCTATTTATTGTACCTCCTTGCTGCAAATGAACCCATTAAGGCATTTTGCCTAGGAATAAGGAGGTGGTGGTCCCTCTGCCCTATGTCCTAGTTAGACTAGAGCAGAGATATAGGTAGGTGTCCCTTCCACATCATGACTGTCCCTATTGTGATTACAATAGATTGTGGGATGGCATAAGAAATTCAATGGGAATTTGGGGGGAGTTTAGTGGAATGTGAAAGTCTGTAGTCAACACTGAAAAAGTTTAGGAACTCAGAAATGCCCCAAATATATTTCCTCTCTTAATAACATATACGCAATTTCTTTTTTAAAGTGAAAAATAAGTGAAAAATTTTTGTTTGCCAAAAGAAAACTAAAGTCAAACACTTTTATGTAGCTTTTCCAAATTGCCCCTAACCCTGTGATGGGTTCCCATCTGGGGGGGGTCACATTTTAGGAAAGACGTTGAGAAGCCAGAGAGTGTCCAGGGGGGATAACCAAAATGTGGAGAGAAGTGAAATACATGGCTTATGAAAGTTGGTCAAAGAGATTAGGGGTGTTTAGCCTAGAGAAGAGAAGGCTGGAGAGCTCATCAGAGCTGTCTTCAAGTATTTGAATGGATCTCTTGTGGATGAGGGATTAGACTTGTTCTGTTTGGCCCCAAAGGAGAACGAGGAGAACAGGTAGAAGTTTCAGAGAAGTGTATCTAGACTTAATGTCAGAAAAATCAAAATCAAATATATCTTTTTAATCTTTCTAACGATTAGGGCTGTCCCAAAATGGAATGGGTTGCCTTGGGATGCATGAGTTCCTAATCATCAGAGACCTTCAAGCCAAGTTTGGATAGCCACTTACTGAGTACTTTACAGAGGGAATTTGTGGTTGGGTCTCAGATGGACTGGCTGGTCCCATCCTCTTGGCTCTGCATTCGTTTTCGATATTCACTGGGAATAGGATTATCTTCCAAGTGCTTGGGTGTTTGAACACAGATAGTTTGGCTTGGCTGGTTGCCAAGGTGCCATCTTGGTTTTTCCTTTATTTTTAACTCTCTTTTGGAATAATCATATCAATAATGAGATTAGGGGGTAACTGACTGTCCTTAATGCCTCTATGAAATACGAGGAAGGACTCACAAGAAAACAAGGTGTTCGTGACATGGCTTAAGCTTACAAAATCTAGGCTAACTTGGAGCAACCACCTCTTCCCCTCTACACACTCTCAAATTATCCCTGTATTGTTCCAGTCCATGGTCTGCAGTATCAATATTCCCCTTTTTGAACATTGAAACATTGGGGGTCCATCTCCTATTCTACGGTATTTATCCCATGCTCCTGGCACAGAGTCCTGGATTCAAAGCCTGCCTATGTGGCCTTAGGTCACATTCATCCCCATGGGCCTCAGTTTCTTCATCTGGAATTGCATGATCTGGATTGCATGGTTTCTGCTGTCCCCATGCTAAACAGATGATCGATGATGGAAGTTTTGGATTCATGCCATATTGTTAACATTGTTGTGTTTTCATTGAATGTTCATTTTGGTTGATCTCTATCAAGTTTATAATAAAGAGAGAAAGAATATAGACAAGAGGATAGGATAATGGATTGATATTTGGAACTTACATTTGGGTTACCTATTATAGTTCTGTTCTACAGATGAAGAAACTGAGGCACAGAGAGGATGAGTTACTCAAGGTTGCACAGGTTCAGTGCAGGCGAGAGGATCTGAACACATGTCCTCTGACTCCAAACGCAGTGGTTTTTCCAGCCACCATGAAACGAGCTGGATGACCCTTAAGCACACGGCTTAGCTATTAAGACAAAGCCTAGCTATTCAACCATGATCATGACTTTTCTCCTTGAAATGCTTGTTGACTGCTTGAACTTGAGCAAACCTCAGACAAAATGCTCTCTTTTGTACCCAATAAAAAACCCACCCCTATATAGAGGGAACCAAAGAAGGTGGAACTCAGTGGAGGGCAGGCATCCATTCTTCACACAACACAGCAGTGCTGGCTTGGGGTGAGTGGACACTGAGGGAGAAGAAAGGAGCAGAGAGCCATATCAGGAACAGATGCAAAGGAACATGTCATCCCATTTAGAGACATCACATCGAGTGTTAATACTTGAGGGGCAGCTAGGTGGCTAATGGGTTAGAGTGCTAGGCCTATGGGATGGGAGGTCCTGGGTTCAAATCTAACCTCAGAAACTTCCTAGCTTTGTGACCCTGAGCAAGTCATTTATCCCCCATTGCTCAGAAGAGTCATAGCCACTTTCTTGCTTTGGAACTGATACACAGTATTCATACTAAGATAGAAGGTAAGGGTTCTAAAAAAAAAGTTTTGATACTTGAACTCACCTCCTCTCTGCTCTATACAAAGGGTTCCAAACCTTTTCATGAATGGTCACTTTACCCAATGGGTCTGGGTCAGCCCTTAGTATTGTCAGGAATCCCTGGTGGTTAACCCAAGGGAACTCAGCATCCCTCAGAACATCCAAAGAATTATAGGGCAACTCCAAAGAAAAAGGGGGTCAATAGAGAGATGAGCTCCACTCCCCACCCCACCCCAGGCAGGGGCCATCCAACCAGGATGGAAGGTTCCCTGCCCAGAATTCAGGGAAGGGCACTGAGATCATAAAGCCAGCACCTCTTCCTCTGTCTGGACTTCTGCTTTTGACCAAATGGACTTCCTGGCCACCTCTGATGCAGCCAGGAGGCAGCAAACAAATCAACAGAATTTTAGGAGAGGGAACCGAGGCCAAGGCTCTTTATATATAAAGATGAATACTCCAGGGCTCAGAGAGCTCAGATCACTTGTCCAAGAGCATACAGATTGTTGGTGCCGGAGGTTGAATTTCAGTCTGGTTTGCTAACTCCTGATCCAGGAGCCATGGCTCTAGAACATTCTGGCAAAAAGTCTGGCATCCCATCCTGACCTCAGGCAAACACCTGTCCTCTCTGGGCCTCAGGACTCAGACTCGATGGGCCTCCAAGGTCTCTGCCAGCTCAGGTCCTGGGTTCCTATGAGGTGATCGGTGATAGGGTGTAGGCAAGGGGCCAGCTTGGGCCAGGACTCCAGTGGCCAAGACCCCAACATCTCCCTTACCTCCGAGTTACTGTTTTTCAGACACTAAAGCTCAAGCAGTGTAGACAAAAGAGCAGCCCCTCCAGCCTAATTACTTTTTCTGTACACAATCGAACAAACCTGAATTTCCAGTTTCCCCAACCATAGGAGATGAGAAACAGCAAAGTGGAGGTCCAGAGTGTGCAGCCAGCAGCCAGGGACAGCCAAAAGGGGAGGGAGGAACCAAACCGTTTCTAAAAATGGTCCGGAGCCCTTTGGTACAGGAGCAACTAGCCCCCCACTCCTTAGGACTCTGCCCGCACCTTATTACTGCTGCTAAGAAGTCCCATTCCTAACTCTGCTGGGAACCTGGAACCCATCGATAGAATCTTGCCATCCTGAATCATTTCGATATTTGATTTCCAGTCATATGCCTAAAGGGAGGGCTGTGTGGGAAACGGCTAGAGGGCTGGACTGGGAATCACGATCAACCCAAGCTCAGAGCCTTCCTCCTTGGGGAGCCTCAGTTTCCACCTCTGTAAAATGAGGATGGCATGGCATTCCATTCACAGGCTTGTGAGAATAAAACAAGTTAACATACATAAACTATTTTGCAAATCTTAAAGTATTCTAGAGATGTTGGCTATTATTCTAGGTTTTGGTGTTATTGTTGGTGATGGTTATTCAAAACTCTAGGAATAAGAGAGGGAAGATTGCAGATGAAGAGAGGCCATTATTAGCATTCACTGCTCTCTGATCAATGGGCTTGAAGTATTATTTTAGGGGCTTCAGGGACTCACTGAGGCAAGAGAGGGGAGCAGATTAGCCTGGCCCCTTCCCACCCATTCCAAGTAGGTTTTCTCTTTGGTTGGGGGTGGGGGCAGTACAATTTCCCCCAAGAAGCCTCTGGGAAGCAGTTCCTGACAAACACATCCAGTTAACATGTCATATGGGGGACCAGAGATCAGAGCTGGCCATGTGTAATGGGAGCCGTTCTGGGACCATTCTAGGAGGGGAGGGACAAAGGCCTTTCAGAGTTTCTTTGCATGACATAAGGATGCCCAAAGTGCCTCATTGCCCTGGCTCTAGAGCAGCAGCCCTCTTCATGTTCCATGCCCCTTCCAGCCCTGAACTCGCATGTTTCTGCAAGCCTGAAGAGAGCAAGCCGCCCCTTCTGCACAGTTGGGAGAAAGAAAGCATGAGACAATGCTCTGTGATGAAGGAAAAGAATTGGGGAAAATACCAGATCTGAGCTTCTGCATGTAACAGTTATTCCTGTCCAGAGAACTAGCCAGTCTCTGTTGAGCGGTCCTGGAGAATGACCATGGAGGAGGTCCCATGTGCGCTGGAGCTTAGGTCATCTAGAGAGCCTCAATCATCTATAAAGAATCTCTCTTTTCTTGGGCATTTGCCCAGGACATCCTGTGACCCATAGCTTTGGAGACAGTCTGGTGCATTCCTTGGATGTGCCATGAGGACTTTTGTGGAGGGGAGTCGTTGTACTCCTTTCCAAGCCACCATCTTCACTCTATCTCTCCATGACCCATTCTCATAAGGACTTGATGGAGAAGAGAAAGTAGACATGGGTCTCCCAGAATCTCAGAATTTGAGATGTGGAAGGAACCTCAGCAGCCAACGTGTGCCCAAGCTCTACCCCAAAGGAATCTCCACTATGGCACCCTGGCACATGGTCAGTCAAACTCCCCAAGGTGGGTGAGCCCATCACTTCTTGAGGCAGACCACTGCACCTTTGGACGACTCTCATCGTTAGAAAGGTTTCTTGCCATCACACCTCAGTTTGCCTCTGTGCCCTCGGGAATCAGGCGGAAGTCAGCCAGTCATCTCTGCTCCACACAACCTTTCCTACAGAGGACTTGAAGTCGATTATCACATCCCTCCTGAGTCCCCAAGGCTAATCATGCCCAATTCTTTTAACTAATCAGTGTATGTCATGGACTTCACCATGCTGGCTGCTCTCTGGTCACTCTTCGGCTTATCAGCCTATTCGTAAACAGTGATACCCAGACCACAGGACAACCCTCTGGATGAAGTCCAATGACTTGCCCCTCTTATTGCAGCCCAGGAACGTACCAACTTTTTAGGCCAAACCCACTGAATTCTCTAGATTTTTTCCAGAACTGCCACCTACCAATACTTTCCCTCTTTATACTTGTTTTGGGTGGGGCAAGGAATCCAGAGATAAAACTTCACATTTACTCAATTTAATTTCATCTTCTTAGATCCAGTTCCGTGTTGTACCCTGCCATGATTCTTTTGGACCCTAACTCTGGCATCTATTAACCATTCCTGCCAGCTTTGTGCCAACTTCAAAATCAATTATCTAAGATTCTTTGTGAGTCAATGATAAAAGTGCTAAATGGTTTTAAAAAAGTTTTCTTCTTACCTTTTCTTTTTTATTTCTGATATTCCTGTGTGTACCCTGTCAGTGTATCATGCTCTCCTTGTAACCAAGCCACAAAGTAATTGAGTCTGAGAGGGAAGGTATGTCTACATGAAGAGGAAGGAATTCACTTCTAGTGATTGAAAAAGTATCTGTTCAGGACCTACTGTGTGCCAGGCACTAGGAACAGCAAAGGGGGTAAGAACCCTCTCTCTTTCACACACTCTCACTCTCTCTGTGTCTCTCTCCCTGGGTCTCTCTCTCTGTCTCTGTCTCTCTCTCTGGGTCTCTCTCCCTTTCTCTCTCTCTCTGGGTCTCTCTCTCTCTGTCTATGTCTCTCCCTCTCTCTGTCTCTGTCTGTCTGTCTCTGTCTCTCTGTCTCTGGATCTCTCTGTCTCTGTCTGACTCTCTCTCTGTCTCTCTGTTTCTGTCTCTCTCTTTCTCTCTCAGGATAGCATGGGACTGTGGAAAACACTCTCAGTTTGAAGTGGCAAACATGGAGAATGATGAATTTGGAGCTTAGCCAGTCTGTCATAAAGCAGCCCTTTGCAGCTCTCAGTCTAGAACCTTCTCGTTGCTGCTAGAATTTAGAAGAACCACTAGCAGCAGCAGCAGCAGCAGCAATAGTAGCTACCTAGCAGCTATCTAGTACTTTAAGGTTGACAAAGCACTTCCTGCATAAATAACTCACTGGTTTCTCTCAAGCCTGTGAGGGGAACGCCATATTATTCCCATTTGTCAGAGGTAGAGACTGAGGCTCTGAGACATTGTAATTGACTGAAGGCCAGCTCGTGTCTGAAGGAGGCCATGAGTTCAGGTCTGGCCTGACTCCAAGTCGAGCACTCTCGACACTGAGCCCAGAAGTCGTCACCACCTTCTATCCATCAGGCCACCCCTCCAAACCCTTCCAGAAAGTGGGATGGATGGCAGGATTGCTGTCAAAGTGCCGGCCACAGCGATCTCTAGCCAAATGGTGGCCTCTCAAGCCAGTGGAGAGGGAAACCGGCTTGCTCCATAGTCAGAGGCCACGGGTTCAAGTCCCAGACCTCTCTGACCTGGCCCAAGTCCCCTCCTCGCTCTGGCCTCAGGCCTCATCTGCAAACAGGAGACTGGCCCAGACGCGAGGGTTCCCTCCCATCCTGATCAGTCGAGGCACCGGCGGGATCCTCTGCCATTCTGCGGAGCTCTGATAACAGGTCGTCGTGCTTACTTAGTGGAGACAAATAAATGAAGTTAAACAGAGTTAAACAAATACTTGAAAGGCCTGGGCAGGAGGTTCTCTACAGGGAAGTGAGACCAACTCGCGCTTCTCGGGATTTCCTCTCCCCTAATTGGTCTCTTTAAGTCGCCCCTCTCTGGCCCCACTTCAAAAGGAGCTTCGGCTCTCTGGAAGGCAGCCCGCCGGGCCTCCCAGGAAGAGGCACTTCAGAACCCGAGTCCATGTGCTGAAAATCAGACTCGGGAATATTTTCTGATTAAAATCATGTTTTGGACGACAGACCTGGCAAGACTCTTGCTCTGTGCGAGTGGCGTGAGGAGGAGGAGGGCAGAGGGAATACCTGGAGTCAGAGCCTGCCTGCTTGCTAGCTGTGTGACCCCAGGCAAGACACTTCACCTCTGAGACTCAGTTTCCCCAGGTGTAAAAAGAGGTCCAGGAGACTTAAGTGAGATCTCTTTGCCACCTAAAGCCCCAAGTAAAGGGGGGCCATTATCCTTGATGAGGTCGTCTGTCAGCATCAAAGAGCCCCAGCCATGACTTTAGAAGACAGTTCCAGTTAACTAAAAGGCAGAGGTAAGGACTGAACAATGAGGCACCCCAGGAAGAGCAGCGATAGCGTGGGGGACAAAGTCCCACTCAGTCGAGCACTGCTTCCCTGGGAGGTGCCAAACTCCAGGTGGGGACCATTGATGGACAAGCTCCCGACAAGCTCCCGGAGCCTCGCAAGCCTGAAAGAGCAGACTCGGGGCCCCTGTGCTCTCAGTGAGCCTGTGGGTGCTCCCCAGAACACACACTCAGGCCCCCTCCCCACCCCAAAAGGCTCACATGGATTACACTGGCCTGAGCCTGTCAACCGGCCCACTCTAGAGCCAATCCGGCCAGAGATGCTCCAGAGGATGCCTCAGCTGGCAGGGAGGGAAGCACAAAGGCATTGCAGAAAGAGCTCTGGTCTGGGTTCCAATCCTGTCTCTGTGACCATGGAAAAGTCACTTTACTCCTCAGCTTCTCTGGGATGAGTGAGTCGGAGCTGAAAAGAATTTTGAGCCCACAACGTCCAAATCCCATTTTACATGTAAAACGGAAGTGGAGAGGCTGGGCCAGTCGTTCTGCTCATGTCTGAGGGGAGACTGAAGGCACGAGCTCTGGGGTCCAGCCCATTCAAACTCCCATAGCCCTGAATGGAGAGATTTAAGGACCGACCTTGGGGAACTGGGCGAGGTTGTGGGAGGGGGAGGGGGATGGAGAAAGACCTTCATGATTGCAAATGAAAATGGCGCCCAAAGACCACAACACTGTGGCCAGAGGACCCAGGGGTACAAGGGTCAAAGCATGCCTCCCATCTCCTGGTAGGGGCGGTTCAAGCCAGCTACCAAATAACGTGCATCTTGTTTGATCCTGTTGACGTCAACTGTACTCCTCTGTTAGGGAGGAAGCGGGTGGATGAGGGGTGGGGCTGGGGGCAGGGAGGGCCAGAGATTGGAAAGCGGCAGTGCCAGGGCCCAAACAAAGCATGACCAACCTACATTGTTTAAGAAGAAGAGGAGGCAAATGGAGCCTCTAGTCCAGCCCTTCAGAAATACCTGAACTCCGGAACTGACCTGACAGAACTGGCTTGCGTAGAGGCACTCTGCAAACTAAATAGATTACAGAAACACCAGTATTGTTATTATTATTGTTGTTGTTGTTGGCATCCAGAGGCTGTTCCACGGGTAGCTTTGCAATTCGAGGGGAAAGATGGTCTGGTGCCTCTAAGGAAGGACTCCAGCATCTTGGGTGGAAGCCTGGAGTGAACTCAGGCAAGGCTGTGTCCCAAAGTGGCCAAGGATGGATGGGCTGCAATCTGCTTTTTGGAGGGAACTCCCAAATCAGAGAGATCCTGGAGTCCTGCTATTGCTAAGACTCTAAGACACACCTTCACTTGAGGCTCCTTCCCATCTGGCTCCTGCCTACCTCTCCAGCCTTCTTTCCCACACACTCCTGCTTTCACAACCTCTAGTCTAGTCCAATCCCCAATTTGCACCCCCATGGTTGTATTACCCCCCCCATTCTCATCTCAGAATCCTCATCTTTCTTCCAGGTTCAATTTGGAGGCTCCCTCTTAGGAGAAGGCTTTCTCCCTCCCCCCAGGTGGTCACACTCCCTCCCTCCCCCCCTCCATCTGTCTGTCCATCCGTCCCTCCTTCCCTTCTCAATTCCTCTATATTAAGCTTATTTGTTGCTGTTGTTTATCGGCCCCCAGAGAACACAAGCTCCTTGAGGGCAGGGGCTGCTGTCGGTTGTCCACAGGATCCTGCTTAAAGGGTTTAGGAAAGGTTCGTCTTTCTCTACATCAATGCCCCGCGAGAACTTCTCCCACACGGAAGCGTCTGTATGTGTGAGAAGGCAGGTGATCGCAGCCACATATGAAGAGTATTCCCAATCCTCATGGCACAGAACGCTAGCTAGCATGGATCTGTGACGACATGGAGACTTCAGATGAATGAGAGGTCTCCAAAGCTGGGAATTCACATCAACAAACCAGAACTCCCAAATGGGCAAAACCTGTCCTAAAAAAAATCCAGAGGGGAAAAAATGGCCGTGTGTGGCTGACCTAGTGAGGGCGTCTTGGTTTCTGTGACTTCATTTACCACACACACACACACACACACGGGAAAGGCTCTTCATCTTTTAATTTTTTTTTTAAACAACATAGCTACAATTCTATTCAGATTGGAAATCATGACAAGAACATTCCAATATGCTTGTGTTGGAGAGCTTCACCAGGACAATCATCGAGGACTTCTCAAGATGGCGGCCTGGCTAACATCAAGGTCCCCAGTTCTCATGTTCTCACCCCACGAGATGGTGCGATTGCTTTGCTTTTTGTAAAAATAGAAGGATTTGAGCCTTGATTCATTGCGTAAGAAGATGATCAGGAAGGATGCATTCTGAACGAATCAATGTCAATCAGTGGAAGTGGGGCTGGGGAGAAGGTGACGTAGGAGCCACCCCATCTCTCTTCTTCCCTATAGAGGTCCCAGGATGATTTCATTCCCTACCACTTTCCCAACCACATTTCTACTTCTAGATCACAATCTGGTTCTAAATTAAGACAACAAAACTGGAATCAACACTTTAATTAACTGAATTTTACTCCACACAAAGTTTCTCTTAAGAAAAAGAAAAAGCTACTGGGAAAGGGGATGGGGTAGGGGAGACCGTTCATTTAACTTCCCCAAACTAAAAGAATCAGCTACAAATCAAATCCTCACCTCTCTCCTGTTCCCATCCCACATCTACCATCAGTGCTACCCAGAGGCAGAGACGTGTTGGCCACAATATGGACGACAACAAGGATGCCACGGAAATTTTCTCTGTATGTACAAAGGCTAAGAAAGGCATCGGGGCACTGTCAGCACAGCTGCAAGAGGGCACAAGTCAACTCAGAAGAGGGTATTCCAACAGAGGCATTGGAAAAGCCATTCTATGGAGAAAGATGGTCTCAGGGGGCTAACTACAAACCAAAATATGGTTCTCCCTACCAGCTGGTCATTTTTAAAGATAAAGTTCACTTAATTAATGGAAAGGACAACTAGCTTAACTTATATGTAACAGGAAGGAAGAAGGAAGGGAACAAGCTGGAGATCATCCTTGATCACCCATCAAAGGAAGGCACTCGGGTTTGCCCGAGGGTCTTTTTGGTTCCGGTATCGGTAGGTCAGCCAAACTCCCAAGATCTGCAGAGAGTAAACAGATATGGGTTATTTTCAGACAACATAAACAAAACCCCTGACTTTGGGCTGTGGATCTGGAAATTAGGTTCCTCGAACCAAAGGAAATGATTTCTTCTCAACTTTACGCAACAAGAGGAAAGACAACTGAAAAACTCTAGAAGCAAGCCCAGTGCTCTCAGAGGCTGAAGAAGGCAAACTACCAAAGTAGAGAGAGTACTGAGGATCTTCTAAGAACCTGGTTAATGGGTTGGTTAAAGGAAAACAAAGAAACAAAGCCCTCTCCCACCAAAAAATGAACTTGCTGCTAGAGACAAAGACGAAAAGAAACACCTCCTGCCTTCTGGGAAACAATCAATAGAATATTGACAAAACTAGCCCCTTTTTGGCTGGCTCGTAATTTCTCCCATGGTTCCACAAAGCCTGATTTACAACAAAACTCAGGTTAGCTAGTGTACATTTTCAAATTCCAAGTGATGTTAAGGTAGTCAAAAGAGAGATGTATGGCTGGAAAAAGGTAACCCTATCATAGAACAAGGATGAAGGCTAAGCAGAAAGGCCAGTGGTCTATGGCAATGACAAGAGACTGAGGGGAAGGTGGCTAGTACATTGAATGGACCCCCATTAGGATTTCTGGGGAGGCATGGACCAAACCTGCACAGGATGAGCAGGCATGGATGGTTGCTACACTAGAGGGAGAAATCTGATGGAAGACATTGCAGGTAAATCTAATTATGCTTTTAAATTCATTCGAATAAGCCAACTTCTTTGACTGATTTTAAAGATTCTTTCACAGAAATCAAAAGGTTCCATTTACAAACCATTGGTCAGTCTTGAGAGCAGGGACTGTACTTTACCTTTCCTTCTCTCTCCAGTGCTCAGCACAGTGTCTAGCACATAGTAGGTATTCATAAGAGCTAGCTGTCAACTGGCCATCCCAGAAAAAAATCTCCAAACTAACAATTTAAGCATCAGTAGTTTCCTCCTCCATAACTAGGAACACAACATATCTAAAATGTAGGTGATGGTTGGAGAAAGATGCAATTATCCAAAAATTCAAGGCTGAGGTTTCTGTCGGGCTTAGCCCTTGAGACCTATCTAGACTGGTCCTCAGGCAGCATCCCTGGGCCTCTGCTTGGAACATTTCCTCCTCGGTAGAGAACCTGTGTGCTCCACAGGAACAGCCTCCAGTAACTCCAGGGTCCAATTTATTCCCCAGTGAGGAACTGGAAGAAGACCATGGGGGGGGGGGGGTGAAAAGTGATCAACTGTAACGGCAGAGATTGGGGAATCCTAGTCACTCTGGAGCTATGCTCAACTGGGCTTTGCATCTTTGGATTCTCTTCCATAACTTCTGAGGAGCTTTCCACTGTTAAGAGAAAATGAAGTGCATTCACTGAGCCTTCTCTTCTCTGTCTAACCATATCGAGTCATAAGGATTGCAGATGCCTGCCCTTCATTCAAGCCTAGAGTGGAGGCACCAACATTGCAGGGACTAAGCGATTCGCTGACAGGTGGCATCTGGATCCGCCAATGACTTGCCATGAGGCACGTGACTCCTCCTTTAGGGTATCAGGAACAAAGGCGACCAACCCGTCCTTGTCCTATGGAGCACAAGGTGTGCATTCCCTAATGACTGCGAAGCTTGTCAAGAATGAAAAGAGGACAAGAAAGACAGACCACGAGCCAGGGAGGCTGTTCTCCAGCTCAAGGGGCTGCTCCCCAAGGAAAGCTTCAGGCCAAGGCATCCACACTGGAGAACAGGGCATCCCTATCAATGTACATCGCAGATGGGCATCCAAGGGATGGATGGGGCAGTGCCAATGGCTTGCTGCTGATGGAGGGAATGGGCCAGCTGCTAGTACCCACTCCATTACATCCTATTTACTTTATACACGTCACATCCACATACGTGTACGTGTCATTCCTAGAATGTATACTCCCTGCATGTCTATTTTCTGGGTTTATTTTGTATCCACGGTGTCTGCATTTGAATGATCGCAATCACAAATCCTCGAAGCACTCATTCATTCCCTTGATTACATTCCAGTCGTACAGAACTTCCCAGATGAGGGAGTGCCCTCCCTATATGGCTGTCCAGGATGACTTACCTCTGTGAAACTAAAGAAGAGACCAATTCCACCCACAAATCGCAGCACCTCTCCAGCATATTCTTCTATGATCGGGGCACAAGGAGAGCAGTGGTGGTCGTTTTTAAGGCAGCTCTGTAGCAAAGAGAACAATGAATATTTAGGAGGCCCCCCATTCAATTGGCAAATGCTCTCTCTTTGTAGGACTGTGTGCCTGTTGACCTCAGTTTCCTCACTTGTAAAATGAGCTGAAGCAGTAAATGGCAAACCACTCCAGGATTTTACCAAGAAAACCCCAAATGGGGTCCCAGAGTTGGACATCACTGAAAAATGGCTGAATTGAAGTGCAGTCCTTTGGGTCATTGACTTCAGGCTTGATCCTATGACTATACTTAGGGCCCAAAAAGGAAGAAACCCTTCCTGCAAAATGGCACCCATGGCCATCCACTGCCTCCCTCCCCACACACATATCCACCAGAGTTCAGGGCTCAGCACAAAGACCCCGGAATGTCTTCTCAAACACTAGTCATATGGCTTTGCTGGCTATTATGTCACTTCAACTTGCTGGACTTCAGTTTTCTCCTCTGGAAAGGGAAAGGGTTCACCCAGATGGCCTTTACAATCACTTTTGGCACTAAATCATGAGACCATGAAATGTGTAGTTCAATCCCTACTTTAACAAGAGCCCCTTCTATAACCTTCCCTACTAGAGGCCTCTAGTCTTTGCTTAAAGACCTCCACCAGGGACAGTGAACTCACTCCTTCCCAAGGGTAGCCCTTCTCTGCTTTTGGACTCTTCCTTTCCACTGACTGAGCATAAATCTACCCTGCCACAACTTCTCCCCATGGATCCAGCTGCCCTCTAGGGCAAGGCAGGAAATGTTGAATCCCTCTTCCACATGACAGCTCCCTAAACATGCAAAGATGGTTAGTAGGTCTCCTAAGTCTTCTTTCCTAAAGGAGAACATCTCCATGTTTCTCAGTTTCATATGGCCTCGACTCCAGGGACTTCATCCTCCCAACCACCCCACTGAGTTTCTCAATGTCTTTCCTAAAAAATGGTGATCAGAATGGACTCAAAAACTCCCAGAGTAGTCTTATGGGAGAAGGATGCAGCAAGGGGCCAATATCTCCTTCACACCTCTCTTTACCTAGTCTAAGATCACTGGCTGCTGACTCAGACTAAGTCTGTGGTCTACTAAGAATCCCAGAGCTTATTCAAACAGAAATCTTCCCATTCTGTATCATAAAAAAGACCCTAAATGAAAGACATCCTAAAGCCCTGTTGAAGTATTTCCCTGCCAGAAACACCAGGTCCCTGGACATCCCTTTCAGGCTCCCAATGGGCCCCAAGTCTCAGTCTTGGGGAGAAAAATAGGGAAGTTGCTCTGCGCTTCTAGTTCCCTCCCCAATGAAGGAGAATCTGCTAATGTTGGGAGGCGCAGGATTCCCCAAATGAGCTCGAGTTTCCCAGACATGCTCACTGCTCAGTGGGTTCGTTGCTGTCCTTCATTCTTGAAGAGGACCAAAATGACATCACTATGTTGGGGTCACTGTATGGTGTGTCTGTGGCTGATGAGACCAAAAGGAGCTGAGAATAGACACAAATAACTCCTCTGAATGGTTGGGTTGGAGATCTCTCTAAATGGGGGCATCTTCTTTGATGTGTGCCAATCAATGTCTCCCATGTCTTACAATCAATACCCGAGTTCTCCAGGGAGATCTTGAAATCCTTGTATCACTTCTTCTGACATCCATGTGAACATCTGCCTCCAGCTTAGCACAGTACAACTTAAATACGCAGCGTACAAGCAAACCCCCACTCAGCACATCACCTTCTATTCCCACACTAATTCAGATGCTAAAAGGTGACTAACCTCTGTGTCCCAGAAGACTACCACTACCCGGCCTCTAAGGCTTGGAATTCTGGCCCCAATCCCTCTAGGCACAGGAAGGAGCATGGGATTTAAAGCAGGCAGGGGACTCAAAGGGCACCTAATTTTACAGCTAGGGAAACTGAGGTCTCAGGTAGAGATATTTTCCCAGGTCACACAGATAGTAATCTGCAGAGGTGAAATTCAAACCCAGGACCTTTGACTTCAGGTCTCATACTCTTCCCACTGGTAAAATTTGGTCAGAAGAGATCATGTGCCCAGTCACACAAGCAGCAAGGACCAGCTGAGAGTCCCCCAGATCCATATACTTCCAGACTCCGTCATAGATGGGTAAGCCATTAGGGACATCCATTTCCTAGAATGTCGCTGAGAGTGGTTCAAGGGAAGGATTCTGGGAGCAGATTCTGGCCTCCAATTCAGTACAAATAACGCCGCTATTCCAGTTCAATCGAGATTTGTATAATTGAATGACTAGATGACTATTAATGAAATTAACCCAGCCAGAGAACTTACAGCAAGGCAGGTGTCATTCGGATTAAAACTCCGGAATCCACAGCAGTTCAGATTTCTCTGAATATCATCCCGGGCACTGGCTGTATTGTTCCATCCGACCTCCAGAAGCTGGCCCTACAAAGCACATGGAACACTCATACATTATAGGTGGAGTTTCACAGGGAAGACACAAGACAGGAACAAATTCAGAAATGCCACTAATTCAAGGAAGGAGAGAAGAAGAGAAAATCTGGTCCTGAAGAGGTTTATGGAGCTTCCCAGGCAAATGGGTTCTGAAAATTTTAGACTTGAGAGTTTCTTGAGAAACCAAGACAATGAGTGGCTTGAAAGGGTCACACGGTCACTCTTGCATCCAAGGTGGGCATGAAGCCAGGACTTCTTGACTCCAAGGCTGGTTGTCTAGACACCAAATCAGGATAGCTTTTCTCCTTAAATTTGAAAAGATGGGAAAGGACATTAACTCTAAGGAGCATGCCTCTAACGAGGGGGGAGATTTCTCCTGTTGTAAGGCCACAAAACAAAAACCCTCAACCCTTCTTCTACCTACCAAGCTGGTCTTTTAGAAACAAAGTCACCAAAAGGATCCTGCAAGTATTCTTAACCAATGCCATATGGCACCTCCATAGAGAAAAGGAGAGGGTGCAACTTGACGGTTATGGGGGGGGGGGCTATTAAGGGTTCTCAAGGCAGTCCAAGCAAAAAGGATGCTTTTGCATTCCATGACTTTCCTCATCTTTCTCCAAATGTTCTTTAAGCTCACCTTATTGCATAAGGGAGGGAGAGGTGTCTCCTTACCTGCTGCTCCTGGTTCAGGGCTAAGCAAGCACAGGACACAGAAAACTGGATGATGAAGACCAGTAAGAGGATGATCATATACTGGGAAATGAGTAAAGGAAGCTTTCTGTGTAGCCTTTGAGATCAAAGACAAGCTCTGGCCAAGGTCCTAGACCCTGGAGGTAGTGATGGGGCCTGAGAGTGAAATGGTTAGAGATTACATCTCCAAAACAAGAGAGAGACTTTCTCTTCCTTGTGGGTGCAAGCATACTTGGCCTTACCTAGCAGCCTTCTCACCTTCCCTTGACTAATCAATCCATCATCTATTCTTGATATAACCTGAACTGTGTTTGTACCTGGACTGGGCCTGTCATTCTACAGCTGACCTTCCCAAAGTTATTCTTCTGACACTGGCCCCACCTCTGAACAGCTGAGCCCATCCCCAAACCATGTTACATGACACTCTTAAGCTTCACTCCTTCCTTAGTGCTATCCATAGCTTTATTTCTAGGTTTCTGGCAGTTTGGGTTCTTCCAAAATGGTATGATGGCCTGAAGGCTGGGTGCTCTGGGAGCCACCTTCCACTGATGATTCAATTAACCCTTAAACCTGCTGATAGGTGAGATCCTTGCTTCAGACTGGGGTATGGGGTCAGGCACTGACCAAATTCTAGCCTCAGGCTTAAGTGTAGGCTTTTGGTCTCACTCCGGCTGGATGGGGTCAGGCACACAGCAAATTGTCTTGCCCTGGGGCTCTAACTTGAGTTTTTGGCAAGAGGATGGGGGAGCAGCTTTGGGTCTACCAACCACCCCACATTGGGACCTGTGTCTTTGTCACAGGACCAGTCTGGGACTCCTGGCTTTGCTCTGGGCCTGCACGAATCAGACTGCTTTAGCACAGACTTCTCTGGGCTGAAATTCCAGACCTCACTGCAGTTTTGCTTGGAATGTCAAGGGGTCTGCATTGGCTTGGACCTCTGTTTGCCCAGGCAGGCTCTCAGAGTCTGAATGTTGGCTTGGGCTCAGGTTCAGAAGCTGGCACAGCAGGTGTGAGGTGGGTGGGGTGTGGCTTGCTTCTCATTCCTTGCTGTAGCCTCCTACTGTCTGTGCTCCCCCTCACCACAGTGCCCCAGTTGTTCTCTGCCTACCTTTAAGGTTTTTCTCTTCTTGAAAATTGTTTCATTCTCTTTCTTCATTGGTCCTTTCACTCCCATATTCATTTTGTGGTGTTATTTTAGGACTGGTTGGAAAGGATTCTTATGCTGATTTTGAGCTTCCCTGCTTCTACTCAGCCTTCTTGGCTCTGAAACCAGAAGTCACCAAAGGACGTTTTCTAATCGACTTATAGAGTTCCTGAGGAGTAAGAGGTTAAATGACTTGTCCAATGTCACACATTCAGATACAGAACTTCAGCCTCGCTTCAAGTCCGGCTCCATTTGCCAACTATGCCTCCACACTGGCTCTTGCCAACATTCCTATCTTAGAAAGTCCCTTCAATTCAAACATTTACTAAGCTCACTAGATCAGAGGTATAGACAAAAGTTCCTCCCTCAAGGAGCTTAGATTCTCCTGGGGGGAAATAGTGGATACCCAAAGGAATGAACATGAAGTCATAGAAAGGCATCAGGTCAGGAGGGAGGAAGAGCTCACAAGTAGGGGCTCAGGAAAGCCCAGCACTGCTGGGCTCTGGAGGAGGCTGCGGAGGA
Organism: Monodelphis domestica; assembly: GCF_027887165.1. Taxonomy (NCBI): domain Eukaryota; kingdom Metazoa; phylum Chordata; class Mammalia; order Didelphimorphia; family Didelphidae; genus Monodelphis; species Monodelphis domestica. The sequence continues at coordinate 318,894,788 of NC_077231.1, forward strand.
GTCTGAGACGCTCAAAGGAGCACCGCCATTGAAACCTCCAAACAGAGCCGTTCGTGAAGCAGCCTTCCCTTTCTCCTGAACCAACACCCCAAATTCTAAGTTTGCAGTTTCAAAACAAGTGGGTGGGTAGGGGGGGAGGGGGCCCTTAAAGCAGTTCTGGGTGTTGACCCCTTTCCAGGAAAGAGCCAGAAATTAGACGTGGGGGAACCTATGCACATTCAGACACATTGTTCATCTTGGGGCTACATGCTTTATTTGTAGGTAGCCCATGTGACAGCCAGCGTCTTATTTCATTCCCCATTTGGAGGAATGGGGTGAAGGGAAATGATTTGTAAAGCTTCTCATTCTGCATCCAGGATGCCAAAGTGCACATACACATGGACACATATGTACACACATACATGCACACTACAGAGAGATAGACAGAGATGTGTAGATAGATAGACAGAGATAGACAGATAGATATACAGACAAAGAGATAGATATAGACAGACAGACAGATAGATAGATAGACAAAGAGATAGATGGACAGACAGATATGCAGACAAAGAGATATAGACAGACAGATATATAGATAGACAAAGAGATAGATGGACAGACAGATATACAGACAAAGAGATATAGGCAGACAGATATATAGATAGACAGATAGATATACAAAGAGATATAGACAGACAACAGACAGACAGATAGACAGATAGACAGATAGATATACGGACAAAGAGATATAGACAGACAGACAGACGGACAGATGGATAGATAGATAGATAGATAGATAGATAGATAGATAGACAGACAAAGAAATAGATGGACAGACAGATATACAGACAAAGAGATATAGGCAGACAGATATATAGATAGACAGATAGATATACAAAGAGATATAGACAGATAGATAGATATGCAAAGAGATATAGACAGACAACAGACAGACAGATAGACAGACAGATAAATAAACATAAAAAGATATAGAGAGACAGCCAGACAGATAGCTAGAGAGATAGACACATAGATATACAGACAAAGAGATATAGACAGACAGACAGACAAATAGATAGATAGATAGATGGAGAGAGAGAGATTGAGAGAGAGAGAGAACATTGTTGTAGATTTCAATCAGGTACCCCATAATAACAAGGGAAGAGGCCCAATATAATGTTGGTTGATGGAGGAAAGCAAGCTTAAGGCTTAAAATGAACTGTAAAGTAGGTAATCCTTACAGGGATAAACCAGAGTTCATTTTCAATGCAATCAGCTTTAGTAAAATAAGCTAACTTATCTTTCTGACTTCTCTCTAAATCACCCACCATCGTACTGGCCATTGGAGCTGTATAAATGGCCCAAGTAGAATGGAAGCCCCCTGTGAGCAAGAGTTATTTTTGTCCTTGTATCCCCAACACATAGTACAGTGCCTAGCACACAGTAGGTACTTACTAAATGCTCTTTAGATTGAATTGACTTGCATAAACTATAGAAATGCCTTCCCTGAGCCCTCTAGGAGGATTAGAGGGTCTTGAGCTTGTAAATGTGTTCTGAGTTCCAAGTGTCTCCATGGTATCAGACTGTGATGGCAGCATCTCCACCAGGAATGTCTTGACTGAAAGCCAAAGGAGACTTTCAATTCTTAGTCACCTCCATCCAGTTCCTTGCCTTCCCCAGGCTTCCCCAGGCAATAGCTGTGTTCTTGTGGCTGATTTGGGAACAGAACATACCCCACACCCTGGAAGTGAGCAAGCCATCTGCTGCTGGGCTCTTATACTCTGCGTCCAGCAGTCACTCACTAGTTCCTATTTTTCATATCTACCTCCCTGGACAACACCTTGTGAGCAAATATTGACCAAGTCACACAGCATTATGGGTAGCCTGGGTCAGATCCTGAAAGAGATGTGGCTTCAATACAACACAGTTCAACTGTGCCAGGCACTGCAGCTACAAAGACAAGTACCACAGTCTTGTCCTCGAGAAGCTTCTTCTCTACCCAGCTCTTAGTATTTTAAGGCCCCATCCTTTGGATGGTATAGAAACTCTCTGCCAGCAGAGGCTAGGGCACTTCTTTAATTGAGTCAATGGCCTTAAAGAGTTTGTTGTAGCCCAAAATGCATCGTCCTGGGACCAGCAAGCTTCTGTGAATTGAGGCAGACTAGTCCTTGAACAACAAAACTTGGGATCAAGGGTTTAGAACTAGAAGGAGTCTTAGATTTATCTAGTCTGAACCCTTAGTTTGACAGATGAGGAATAGGCCCTCAGAGATGAAGGGACTTAATCAACGTCTGCTGAATTGAGTTAAATTAAATTGCTTGAAGTCATAGAAATCAGAAGGGACTGAGTTGGAATCATAACTCAAGTCTTCTGCCTCCAAATCCATCATTACTTCTGTGGCACCACAATGCCTCTAGATAAACAGGCAACCACTGGCCCCCTTCAGAAAACCTTTCCTTGAGATTTGTGGGATCTAGTAGAGCCTTCATGAGTCTGGGGTCAGCTCCCCAGGCCACAAAGGAGCATTAGAAGGGCTTCAGTGGATGTGCTCTTATATAGACTTGACCTTCCTGAATCATCCTTTTTTAAAAGTAATTTCTACTCTGAGAGACAGAGTGACAGCTGAGAATCAGGAAGACTTAGGTTTCAGTTTCTGCCTCTGATAGAGACTTGTTGAGTGATTATGGGAAATTCCCATGGCCTCTATGACCTCAGTTAACACTCAGATCCTGAGCTAAAGAAGAGTTGGAACTCAGCACAAGGGGATAAATTCTTTGCCTCAGAAGCCCTCAAACCAATAGAATCTCAAATCTAGACTGAAATAACTTAGTTCTGTCAAGGAAATAATTAACAGTCAGTGAGGAACATCAACAAGACAACAGCAAAAAATAAAATACTCCCTCCCCCAAGTTTTTGTACTGGACCCAAAGGATACAAAGAACAACAACACTTGATGATGTTTTACAGCACCAATCAATCCCACCAAGGCAATCAGGAAGAGGAAGATGCCAACCGCAATGACCACGCCAACAACCCGGAGGCTAGAAATGAGGCCAAAGCCAATTCCCCATGCGGCAATTCCAATCAGCAGTAGGCTAACTAGCTGCAACGAAAAAGGGGAAGGAAAAAGAAAAGATACATATTTACAAGACAAGTCAAACATCATTTATCTTATTCCAGGTTCCAGTGGCAATGATACAAAAAACAAAGTGAAACAGGCCCTTCCCTCAAGGAGCTTCCTTTCGACTACATTCCAGAAAAGCATCGTTGTTGGACACAGTTCATATCTGTCAAAGTCTGTGGCTCGGCGGTACAAGGTCCTTCCAGTTCTCAATGACAGAACTGTGATCCAAACCCAGGCTCTGGGACTCCTGCTACTCCAAGCCTTCTCCATATCACACCACATTCAGAACTCACTATCCCAAGAGTTTGCTTTGGTTAAAGATGGCCCACCCTAAGTTATGCAAACTTTTAAAAATGGTAAGGAAAAGCCAACAAATAAATAAATGAATGAATGAATAAATAAATGAATAAATAAGTCTGGTAATCAGGCTACTCTACCCATGATACAGGTTGATTCTGTTTCCACCAGTCCTGCTGAGTTGAGGAACCCATCGCTAGCTATTGATGGGAAGTCAGTTTGGCCCCAAGGGATCTCTGCATCAGAGCATCACTATCATTTTCAAAATTAGCTCCCCCAGTCTCAGAGTGCATCAGGATTGCAGGGTCTGAAAACAGGACAAACTCCCTGAGCAGGAGCAGGAGCCCTACAGACCCAGAGTCACCCAAGGGCTACAAAACCAAAGGCCATTCAGCAGTAGGGTCTAGAAACCCAAGAATGACTTTGGAGAACGGGAGCAAGTTAAGATCGCAATGGCGCGCCCATGTGTGATAGACCTAGGATAGTATCTAAGGCTTTTAAATAAGGTGTTCTCTGCAAAAGGCCTGACAACAAATATCTAGAAGTAACCTATTTCCAGAAGGTTCAATACAACACGCACTTGGGAAGTGCCTCATACAGAGTGGACGCTGTGCCAAGTGTGAGGGGCACAACACAGTCCCTGCCCTTAAAGAGTTTGCATTCTCCATAGGGATACCACGAGTACTCGGAGAAGGAAACAGAGAGTATGTACTCATCTATAGCAAATACAAAGGGACTTCAGGGTTTGGAAGCATATGACCAAGCAGGAAGTTTAGAAAAGGTCTCATAGAGAAGGTGGCGACATCTGAAACAAGCCATTTTCAATGTGCATCTGTATGTATGTAGAGGAAAGATGGAAGGGAAAACAGAAATCCAGGCAATCCTTTTTGGGTACAAGGTCTGGACCCTTTTTATATCATTGCCACTGCTAGTTTAGGAACAAAAAAATATGCTATGTCATGTGGCTTGTTTCTAAAATTAGCCCCTTTGTCAAATTATCCTTTAAACTGGCTTATTTAGAAAATAATTATAATTTAACTAAATAGATTTGCATCTGCAGCGATGGGGTTAGGAGCTGCCTGGTAGGGGGACCCACCCACACGACCAGAATCCTGGCTCTCTTAAACACTAAAGAAGTGAGATGACTCTTTTATGTTTACTGCCAAGTAAACCGCAAGCACCCATTCTTTAAGGCATCAACCTTAGCATCACAGCCTTTCAGGTTTCTTTCTGTTTCTAGCAAACAGGCAAAGAAACTAGGACCATTGGGGTCAAAGGAAAGCAGTGCCCACTACACTTTGGCCTTCCTAAACTCTGGACATCAGGCAAGCAAAGAGGGAAAGTCGTCATTAGGCAGGAAATGAACAGAGGCTTGTTAAAAGGCTGCTGAATGGACATACACACTTGGGCCTGAGCGCCTGCTTTCTGAGCCATCGCTGTCCACTCTCTATCACTCCTGGGGATGCTTCTTCCTTTCCTCCAAGGACTGTGGAGAAATGGCCACTCTACTCCAGAGCCTGTTGTCTCCACTCTCCACCACTGTTTATAAGCCATCTAGGGAGTTATTTCCATGCAGAACCATTTGTTTGCTGGGCCACGATGATGGCAGAGCATGAAAGCACTACTACATGGGGAAGGATTCAGAAGCCATCTGTCAGGAAGGTTTCATGGGCATGTCATGTTGTAGGAGTCAAAGATGGTGCTCAATGAAGTGTCAGCCTTTACTCCTAGCCCTAGACCTGTTAATGGTCCACATTCATGGCATTTCCAACAGTGAGTCCTCCATGGACTGCTGGTCTTGGGACCCAGGCCAAAGCAGCTGCAGGTTTATCATCATTCATATTTTTGCCTTTGAATGTAATCCAAGAGATTCATAGACATAATCTTACAAAAACTGCTCTGAGCTGACCATCCCCCACCACCATATTTACATAAAAATTCTGCTAACTAAACAATCCTGGAGGTCAAGATCCTGGGCACCTTATATGACCACCTTCTCGTAGGCAAGGTACTCCAAAGCATGGGACCTCATCAGTGTGGGCACTCTCTCCCACAGATGCTAAGAGAGTGACTCCTAGGTACTCTGAACAATATGGGGTGCAACTGCCTGTCTTGTGCAGAGGGATCCTCCTCACTTTTTCCTGATGCCACTAGGCTACAGATGCCACAATCTGTCTAACAATGACCCGTCACTTGCCACATGATTATCAGCCCATATTTTTTTTTTTGCTCATACATTTCTTAGATAGAATGGTTTTATTCTGGTTGTCTTTTATAATTCCTTGCTGTACCCTGCTCCTGCCCATTATAGACCTCTTTACTTCTTTTTCAGTGATTGCTTATCTTTGATAATTCTGGAACTAGAGCATTCTATGACACAACCACATATGCCTTTTTGATCATTTAAAAAGTGAAAAAAAATAATATTCTAAATTTTTTTCAGTATTTGAGCCCAGGGGAAGTTCCTCACAAAAAAATTATTGCTGCTGAGTTAATTCTATTAAAGGGTGTGTTGGAGAAGAAGAAAATAGCCAGAGTTCCACTGGGACTATCAGCTTTTAATTGGCATCAAACAGAAAGAACACATCAATATGAGGATGTATGCTTCCTAGATCTAGAATTCAGCTTTTACAAAATGTTCCCATAGTAGATGCTGAGATCAAAAGTGATTCCCAGTTATGAGGATTTATCTGAGGTGGTTTACACTCTTACCTGCTAGGAGGAAGAGGGATAGAACAGCCAATCACAGTATCAGTGAAATCAGTGGCATCAAAAAATTAATTCATTTCTTTAGAGTCCTTAGTTTAAAATGTTTTTGAAGATGAACTCTTCCCAACTTCCTTGTCTGTCAATGACATCTGTGTTCAGTAAATCACCAAGTCTCATGATTTCTTTCTTACGACATCTCTCTTATCTATTACTTCTTCATTTTTACTGAGGTTCCAAGTTGGGTCCTTGTCATTCATTACATGGTGTCCTTAACTGCAACAATCTCCTCACTGGTCTCCCTAAATCCAAAGTGTTCTAAAACCCACCCCCACACAGACATACCCCAATGTATTGGGGTCATTGTTTTTAATTTGTTTTATTTGATTGTTTGATGAAGTTCTATGAAGAAGAAGCCTAGGGTGGAGAGTTCATAGTACCTGGGAGGCTACTACAAAGAGCCAGCAGTGCAGTCTTCCTAAAATACCTATGGCTTGATGTCTAACCTGTTTTTAAAACAATGGCTCCTGTTTCCTATAGACCTGAATCTAAACTCTTCAACCTGGTATAGAATGTTGTCTATCCCAAACTACCAAACAGGGTAACATCACACCTTCTCAAACAACCTACCCACCATCCCATCTTTCTATCCTTTAGCACCTCTTCCCCATGCTAATCAGACAGGTGCCTTCGATCTTGTATAAGCCAGTCAAGCTCATCCCCACCATCACCTACTGCCCTCTTCAACCCCTGCACTGAATCCCCTTAACTGATCAAATCCTGCTTATCTTTCAAGGCTCAACTGAAATCCAGCTTCCGTGACCACTTGAGTCATCAGTGATCATGGTATCCCCAGGGTACCCCATCTGACTTTTACCCCCTGTAATACTGTTTTATTATTCCCAGATCTTTCGCAGGTGTTAATCTTACTTCTATGACTGGGCTGAAAATATCTTCAAGGAATGGAAAACTTTAATGTCTAGGAATTGTAGGAAAATCCCAGATAACTGTCCAAGGTACTGAAGGGTTCAGTAGTTTGCCCAGGCCCAAACTTTTAGGAAATATTATAGAAGACTCAAAACCAGTTCTTCAATACTCCAAGCTAAGCACTCAGTGGTAGTAGTATGACTACTGTGACCATAGAATGCTTTAAAAGAGGGATAGCCTAATCTATGAATATTTTGTGAACATTCTCAACATTTCCTCCTTGGCTGTCTTCTAAAGAGTTACTGAAGGCATAGCCTGGGTAGAAGTAGTCTCATACTTTGAAACTGCAATATTTTGTACATCTCCTTTCATATCAGTGTTTTAGAATGTTTACTTCATCATTTATAAAAATAACTTAAGGTGATTTAGGTTCCCAGACCCCACCAATGCCTCACAGTCCAAATATAGCACTGTGAGTCATTTCAAGACTTGTATGACCATCATTTTGACCTTGTTTCTATGGACACTTTCACCCAAGGACTTCTAACTTGGAATTCTAGGAAAATGGCTTCCCTTCCTCTAGAACCTCAAAGACAGAGACAACAAGGGCCCCTGATGAAAAAAAAAATAGAAGTGAAAGAACAGAAACATGGAAGAGCTGATGGTCCAAAGTAACAGAGGAGGAGCCTTAAAAAAATCATTTGCTGATCATGTTGCAGTGAACAAAACACTGGAATCAGGAGTCTGAAAAGCTAGGCTCTAATATGTAAAGAACCCTATATTTGAAGTGGGATGTTAGGGGGGGAGACGAATTTGAATTAAAATCCCATCCCAAACACTCGCTACCCTTGTGATGTTGAACAAATCACTTTACCTCTCCACACTGGTTCCCTCAATAGAAAAATATCCTCTGGCATTGTCATAGAGCCTGCCAATATATCCTAAGGACTCCTGCACCTTGCCATCCACCCTGCAGCTGACCCTTCCAGGTGCTGCTTCCCATAATTAGAATGTGGTCCCTCAAAGGCAGGGCCTATCTTGCTTTTCTACTTGTGTTCCCAGTGCTCTGGCCAATGCTTGGCCAATATTAAATGCTTGATGAATGGCCCTTCCAAATCTAAATGTAAGATTACTTGATTTTTTAATTAAAAACCCTTACCTTCCATCTTGGAGTCATACTGTGGATTGGCTCCAAGGCAGAAGAGTGGTAAGGGCTAGGCAAAGGGGGTCAAGTGACTTGCCCAGGGTCACACATCTGGGAAGTGGCTGAGGCCAGATTTGAACCCAGGAACTCCCATCTCTGGGCCTGGTTCTCAATCCACTGAGCTACCCAGCTTCCCCCGAGAAGATTACTTGATTTTGATTAATCGTATAACCATGGGCAAATGCAGGTCAGCTTTCTGCCTCAGTTTCCCTCTTCTAGTCATGAATCAGTGCCTTCACTGTGTCTTTGAGCCTTAGCTATCTTCAGCACTGGATAGTTAAATGACTTGTCTAATATCACACAACCAGGACTGGAACCCTGGGCTTCCTGACTTCAAGGAGAGCTCTTAACCACTAGTCTAAGCTGCTCCTTTGCAAACCTTAAATGACTATACAAATGTCAGAGATTATGATTGCCAACATTCTACATAGGCATAAGAAAAGACAAATCTCTGAGCCCACAACTGCCCAGGTGTCCTGAATTGGGGAAATAGGAGGCAAATGATACTGGCAGATCTTCCCATAGGACCCTGCCACATTTCCAAGGTCCAGGGGACCAAAGGTGTTCCCAATTTAATAATTATGAGGATTAAAGATCCAAACAAGTATACCTTTTTTTCCCTAATCAACACTACTAAAAAAGTATCCATAATCTTTTTAATTCAATTTTTCTGTCTTATTTAACTTGAATGAAACAGAATGTCTATAGTTAGTTTGGGATGACGATGCTAAGGTTTCACCATGTTAAGAATGGTGAATGCAGTCTAGAAACACAGGCTTCAACAATTTCTGACTTTAACAGAAAAGTGAGGCTTGATTTGTCCTTACTGGGGAAAATAATTAGACCACACCGAATCCTCGTGACTACTGGTTTAAAATAGATGTCATCTGCACCACACCGATGCTAATTTCAACAGTGAAAAGCTCAGTTCCTCAACCCCAAGTCACAAGTTCCCAACAGACAAAGGAACAAAAGGCCACCTTAGTTCAATGACAACATTTCCCTTATGAAATCCATTTTAATTGAAAGTAAATTTAGACTGATGATGAATGGCTTCCTTCCTTTCGAAGATGATGGAATTCTAATCACACAGATTATACGTCTGTTCACTTGTATTGGGTCTATGAAGCAGGAAGCACCGACCTTTCCTGTTTTCTCTCATGCAAACAAAGAAAAGTTAATGATACAAACTCAGAGCTGAAAAGGGCTTAGATGTGGAACTAGACAAAGCATAGAAACAGAGAGAGAACTTTATTTCCTCTCTCAAGCGAGCCTCCAGATCTAAACAAAAGCAATCATGTGTACCCGAGAGAAAATGACAATAATAGCGATGATGGAGATGAGGATGACCACTAACTCTATATAGCATGTACTGTCTACCAGACACTGCTAAATGGTTATCTCCCTTGAGATAAAAATTCAGGAAAGCATAGAGAATAAAATGGGCAAAGGAGGAGGAGTCACTGCAATTCTGAGGGGGCAAGGAACGTTGGTTTCAGAGTCAGAAGGAGCCTTTTGTCTCATTTAATCCAACACATTCATTGCACAGAGGAGGAAACCAAGGTCCAGGTCTCACAGGTCAGTAAGTGGTAAAGTCACAATTTGAACCCAGGTCCCACTGCCTCCAAAGCCAGTCCTTGTTCTGCTAAGCCTGATCAACTCCTAAATGATCAAGTCACTGATTCAGGAAGTATATCATGTAAAATTCCCCCCCCCCAAAAGGCATCAGGAAAACTAAACTCATGATCCAATTTAACACCATCAGAGTGAATGTTTCCATTTTTCTTCCATGACCTATTTATACTTTTCAAAATTCTGATTTAGAAAGCTCCCTTGCAATGTGGACAGAAGGAGGCTGCATGCTACTGTATATGTTTGTGTATAGACAAAATTGCCTGGAAGAGTCCTCCGCTCCCTAAATCTGAAGAAGTCCCCCAGCCATTTCCTGACGGTGCTTGGTGCAGGCTCCAAAAGTTACCCAACCTCCTGTACTCTGCTGCCAACCATTTATAAAGTCATCTAAAACCTTTTTACTTCATTGAAAGCTAAAAGGAAAAATGGAATTCATATCTGAACTCCTATTTGGCAAACAATGGCGACCTCAACCAGAAAGGCTGTGAAAGAATGTTGAGACCAGAAAGCAGAGGAATCCTGAGTTAGAATCTTGTAGCAATTTCAAGTTTGCAAACAACTTATATACTTGTTTCACTAGCTCTTCCCAACCACCTAGGAAACAGGAATTACTACAATTATCCCCATTTTACAGATGAAAAAAACTGAGACTTTGAAGAAAATGGCTTGCCTGTGGTCATCCAGCTTGACAACACATGAGGTAGACCCTCTCACACCCCCCACCCTGCAGGAGTGGAGGACTCTGGCTGGGGGACACAATATATAACATTAGACTTTTTAATGGGTTGATTAGTTTTACTAACCACTTTTCCCTCTTCATTTTTTTTCTCTGAAGGCTATTCCTTCTAGAAGAGGATGGGAGGGAGCATAATGGGAAATATATGTGATGGACCTCAATATACATCTTTTTGAGGATCATGGGTGCCCATTCCACCAGAGCAGGGAAGAAAGGCCACAGAGCAAACCAGAAGCACTCATTCATTCATTCGAACAACTCTCCTGGTTTCAGAGAATGTTTAGAGGATGAATAGAGAAAGAAGGACATCTCACATGCAATTGATAAACATTTATTAGGTGCCAGGAATGGTACTTAAAAAAAAGGCAATTCCTGCCTTCGAGGAGCTTACAGTCTAATGGGGGTAATGGGGGACAACCCAAGAGGAGGCCTTTGGAAGTAATACTGCCCCTTGCTGAAGGGTCTTCTGTGACTGAGCTGTGGCCCTGATGGCAGGGAGCAGAGCCTCCCACATAACCCCCCCCCCCCCAGGGGATGGAGGATGGAATGATCTGTTTGCAGTAAATATTATTCCAAAGAAGCCTATCTGCCAGGATGGGCTCAGCAACATCTGTCCCACAGACGGGTCAGGCGTCCAGGATGGGACATTGCTCAAATCTCCAGATCATCCAGCCCCCTTCTTTGGTCACTGGGCTCTGCTTTGCAATTTACTGAGCCTGGGGATGTTGTGGAGTAAAACAGAGGCTTTCAGGATCCTGAAGATGACTACAGGTCAGCTAATTCAAGCTGCTTGCTTATAGAGAAGGAAACTGAGGCCCAGAGAAGTCCACAGTCCCACGTGGGGTAGAAGGTTGAACAAGGATTCAAACTCAGCTTCTTGGAAGCCAAATTCAACATTTTTTCAATTTCATCCATTTCATACCAACAAATGATTGATTATCATCATTACTTCTGATACCCGCAATTTCATGTTTAATATTATTGGGATGAAAAATACCATGATGACTAATATCCAAGTCATGTGAAGGTTTGCAAAACACTTTACAAATGTTATCAAACTTGAGCTTCATAATAACTCCCAGGGGTGAGTGTTTCACCAGTTCTTATCCCCATTTTATAGATGAGTAAATGGAGGCTCAGAGACCAGGAGTGACTTGTTCTGGGTTACACAGCTAATAAGGGCAGGAGGCAGGGTTTGAGCCTTCCAGACCTCTGAGTGTAGAGAGAAAACCCTGTCCTGCCACACAGAACACAACACGAGAAACACCGATGGAGCCACATGTCGTCCATTCTTAGACTACAGCAACAGGTCCAAAGCAGGAATGGTCTCTTACTCTGGACCAAGGAGTGTACTGTTCTTCCATGCTTTGTCTCAAGTTTCGAATCCTGAGGCAGTAGATTAGGAATGAACTGAATTCAAATTATGCCTCTGTTTTATAATGATGATGACGACGATGACGACTATAATGACAACAAAACAGCAACTAGCTTTTTTCAGCACTTCAAGGCTTGCAGAGATACATATCTAGGTTACTGTTCATACCCTGATGTTGAAGGGGACAGCACCAGGGTGATGCCTCAACTTGCACATGAATCAGACTGACATGAGGCAGAGTAGCAAGCTGTCAGCCCCTCTCTCTCTCCTAGACACAAAAATCCAGCAACAGGACGACGGGAGATTTCTGGACGCACTGGACAACCCTGGCGATATCTGATCAAACTCTAAGAGGCCCTGGGCAAGCCAATGAACCCTGTTGCCCTCAGTTTCCTTATCTGTAAATGAGCTGGCCAACCAGACTGCTATCTTTGCCCCCCAAAAAAACCCAAATGGGGTTCCAAAGAGTCAGACATGGCTGAATCAACCAAACAACACACACAGGCATGAGTGCACACCCATGCATCTCTTTGTGTGTGTGTGTGTGTGTGTGTGTGTGTGTGTGTGTGTGAATGAGTGTGAATGTGAGTGTATGTGTGGTACAGGTAGATAGCTCAATAGATAGAGAACCAAGCCTAGAGATGGGGGGTCCTGGGTTCAAATCTGGTCTCAGCTGTGTGACGCTGGGCAAGTCACTTAACCCCCATTGCCTAGTCCTTTCGCTCTTCTGCCTTGGAACCAATAGGCAGGACTGATTCTACAATGGAAGAGTATTCCATCTAAGATGGAAGAGAGTATTAAAAAAAAAGAGTTACCGCCATTGAGCTCTGAGCACGAGGAGAGAAGCTGCTGCTTTTCTCACCCCTTTCCGAAGTCCAAAATGGCCTAACTGAAGTTGGGGGGCTTAAATGTCAGAGGTGTGAAGGGCTTGCTCAGCACGGTCTCCCGAAATCGAACAGCAGCTCTGGGAGTGGGCACCAGACTCGATGTACACGTGGGTCCTCCGGTGCCTGCAGGACACTCACGGGTCTGAAACAAGAGCTCTGGGACACGGAGGAGCCCCTCTGGCCGCTGCTCCCACCCGAAGGAACCCTGAGGACGGACATGAAGCAGGTATCAACATTTTCAAGAGAAGCCAAGCCCAGAGGGGAGCGCCATCCTCTCGACTGGCTCCTCTTCAGGACCAGCGGCTGGCTGGGGCCAGGAAGCCTCATAGAAGGTCTCTTCAAGGGTTCTGGGGCCACTGGGCGCACGGTGGACCACGGCTGACCCAGGACTCCAACTCAGCACCTTGGCCCCAGTTGGGCCATTCTTCCAAATGCACCATCAAATGGCAGGTCACAAGCGCTGTCTTTGACACCCCCTTAGGTTCATATTAAAGGGAAGGGGGAAGGAAGAGCCATTAAGAGATTGGCACCAGGCACCTCCCCGCAATATGGTCTTGATTCTATAGGCGCAATCCTCGTTTTACACGATGGACTAAGTGGGGAGAAATCTCCTGAAAATCCTGCTCTCCTGGAATATTTTGTAAATCTTCAATGTGCAAATGGCAATATCATCCCGCGTTGGCCCCGGAAGTGACCCAGAGAGAATTCTCCAACTCGATTTCCTTTGAGTTAATAACCAGGGTGGGAGAGCGGGTGGGGAAGCCCCATCGTCTCCTCTCCCCCGGGGGAATCGCACCTGGCAAAGGCGCCAAGAAGCCAGACGCAGTCCTGCTCCCAAACTCTCCTCAGCCCAGGAGGACTCGGAACCCAACGAGTCTTTCTGCTTGGCTCTCCCTGCCTCCCTAGTCTTGCCCTGATTTTCCATCCACAGGCTAGGACAGACGAAGTCAAAGCACTCAGCCAGATGAATCTTCCTAATGGAGGACTCTGGTCCCAGCACCCTCCCTCCCGCTCCCTTCCGAGACTCTCCAGGCTCCAGGGCCCACTGGATCATGGCCAAGTCAGAACTCTGGGGTGGGAAGGAGCCTCGAAGAGTGATGAGCCCAGAGGTGCCATTTCCTAAGGGAGAGGAATGAGAGGCACATGGGAGAAGCTAGACCTTTAAATAGTCAAGTGCTGAGGAGAGGAAGCTAGATCTACAGGGAGAAGCCAGGAGTTCAAATCCTGGCCCTCCCCCTTCCTCACAAGCCCTCAGGCATGCAATGCTGCCCCCATGGGCCTCAGTTTCCTTCTCTGTACAATGGAGGTTAGCCTAGAGCTCCCCAAAGGTCTATTCCAGCCCCACATCCGTGATCTGAACGTGTTCCAATGTTCCTTCACTTCAGTTCATAAAGCCATTTTGTGAGGCACAAAGACATTGCAAGGTGGTGTCTTTGCTGGGGACGCTTCTAGAGTGGGCCGGGGGGAGAACTCACCCTCCCTGCAGCTCACTCCTTCCCCTGGGGGCGCACAGCGTGCTCAGATCACCCCAGAACCAATTCTTGTGCTTTGGAAACGGGAATTCTGAGTTTGAAGATGTGCCTTTTTAAAAAGTAATATTAACGACTGTCCCTTACAGAACCTTCCCCTGCCCCTACCAAATAGGAGTCAGAAGCCCTGAATTCAAATGCTGGCTGTCCCTTAAGCACAACTAACTCTTGCCTAGCCCCGCTGCCTTCACCATAATCAAGGCAAAGAGCAAAACACAACAGGAGCAGGAATCCTGGCTTTGACCAAAGGTCCTGCACGCTCAGATTCTGCCTTTGTCATTTGCTCCCTGGGTGACCTTAAACAAGACCCTCCATTTCCCTCAGCCTCAGTTTCCTCAGCCATAAAACGAAGGCGTTGGATTCAATGGTGGATCTCAACATTCCTTGCCTGGCCTCTCCCTCTGGTCCTATAAGCTCAGAAAAGACAAAATTTATTCTAAAGTCTGCTGTTCTGAAGTCTTTTAAAAATCATTACATCAGGGCCATCTGGGTGGCAAGCTAGGTCTAGAGATGGGAGGTCATGAGTTCAAATCTGGCTATGTGACCCTGGGCAAGTCACATCACCCCCATTGCCTAGCCCTTACCACTCTTCTGCCTTGGAACCAATACAGAGTATTAATTCTAAGGTGGCAGGTAAGGATTTTTTTTAAAGCTCACACAACCACATACCATCTGCTCCTTTAGAATTCTCTCTGCCTCAGTTTCTCTCGATCCATGACATTTCCTACAAAAACAATCACTCTGAAAACAATCTGCCTGCTATCCTGGGGGGTGACGGATGGCCAAGCCCTTGTTCAGCCGGTCCCCAGGTCCAGCGATGTCCCTTTGAACGTCAGACCCTGGATTTTCTCAAAAGCTGCCCCGGAGGGAGGCTCCTCCCTGAGAGGGAAAAGCTGAGCCTGGGAGAGAGGCAGGCTAGATCCTCTGACGGACGCCTGCACTCGTCCCACGAGGCGTTCTCTCTCTGAAATGGGAGCCGCAACCCTTTATTGTCTGTCAATGTAGTTCTAGCTCGTGTTCAGAGCAGAATAAAGTCTCAGTGCCTCGACAAGCCCCAGAAGCCTCTTCTCTGCCTTGGAATGATGCGGATTCCCACCAGCTCCACTCACGAGGATGCTGGTCCAGAGAGAAGCCCAGGCAGGGACGCAAGCCGGCCTTTTCTCTGGGCTTTAAAGAGGGCAGATCGGAATTCTAAACGTTCGGTTCAGGTAGAGAAAGATGGCAAACCCTCCACTCCATGGCTTGGCCCCGGGGCCCTGGCCCTGCCAAGTGCCTGGCACAACACAACATTAATTGAATCGAATTTACAAAGTCACTGAAAATGGAAACACTTCACCGGGAGCTCCCCAGAACAGAGATTCAGCAGTCGAGATTCGGAGCCAAAAAACCACAGTCCAAATCTCGACCCGAGTGGCCTTGGGAAAGTCACTGGTTACTCCATTTCTTCCTTGGTAAAATGGGCCACTGGCCCAAGTGATTTGTAGGGCTCTGGGTCTAATCAAATGGAAGGATGGGCCACTGACTCTTCCAACCTGGCTTTTTGGTTTCGTCTCTCCTGTTGCCATGCGCCACAGAGCTCCAGGCAACGTCAGGATGATCTGGACCAGCAATCTTGTCTTCATTTGGGCTGTTCGGGGTCTACCCTCAAACTCGGGGGGATGGAGGGGGAGGGTGGGGGGCATTTTTGTTTTTCTAGAAGTTGGAGGCCCCAAAGCACACAAAGTGTCTGTTTCTTGTCTAGAAGGTGGAAGAAGAGATTACAAATCCCTCCTCCCCCATTCCCTGCAAGCACTCTGCATCTCTCCCCGTTCTCTGGAAGGCTGAAGGGAGCTACAAAGGAGAAGGAGGACCTGAAGCCACCATAAAGGATTCTGACCCTTCCCTGGCCACCCCAACCCCACCCCGTAAATTTGACAGGGTGAGTGCAGACCTTCTCACTGGGGCTCTGGTGATCAGCAGGGACTGACATCAGTGATTCCAATTGAGGAGAAGGCTCTGGAGCAGAAACTTCAGTCTGTCCTGACCCTGGAGACCCAGACTAGGCTCATTTCTACAAGGCAAATAGTGGTGAATAGTGCTGCGCTTGGGAGTTAAGGAGCCTGGGTTCAAATCCTGACCCAGAAAATAACAGTGGAACCCTGGGAAAATCACCGTGCCTTTCTCAGTTTCAGTGTCCTTATCTACAAAACAAGGGTATTCATGATGCCTACTCACAAGGTTCTTAACCTTGTTTGCCTCAGTTTCTTCATCTGTAAAAATAAGGGCACTAAGGAGGCTTACTCTCAATGAGAACATGAGACCCCCTACCTTCTTTTACTATTTAGGCAATCTTTATGGATTCAGTTTTGTCTTCTGTAAAATGAGGACCAGATTAGATGCCTCGAGGCATGTGTGTGTGTGTGACAGACGAGAGAATGTGGGTGCCATGAAATCCTCTCTGGCAGTTTGGAGAAGGCTGTGGACTGCTTCTCAGAACTCTTTTACAGGAGGACGAGGAAGGAAAGAGAATAGCATTTCATAGAGCCTACTAGGTGCCATCCACTGGGCTAAGCACCTTCAGCAAGGAGCCCATGGAGCCAAGTGAGCTCCGTGCCTTGTCCAAGCAGCAGCCTGCAGGATTTCATTCTTCTCCCCTCCTGGCAGCAGAAGTCTTGTTTTTCATCTCCCTCGTCTCATCTTTCGCAGGGAAGTTCCGATGGAAATGGGATGGAGCCAGGTGGCTCTTCATCTCTTCATTTATTTACGTGGAATGCTCTTGGCTTTGCATCACTGCATTGGGATCTCAGCTCATCCTCTGTAGGCTCAGCTTCTGGACAGCTCCCAGAGCAGAGAGGATGAAGGGAACGGACTCTCCTAGCCCTCTTGCCTCATGGTTTTCACTTCTGTTCCAGCTTTACATTTTGGAAGGTTTTATTCCATGTAACTTTGGGAATGTATTAAAAAATATTCTCACTTTGGGGGGCAAAAAGGTGGTTCAGTGATTAGGAGCCAGGCCTAGAGATGGAGGGTTCTAGGTTCAAATCAAGAGCTGTGTGACCCTGGACAAGTCATTTAATCCTCATTGACTGTCCTTTACCACTCTTCTGCCTTGAAGCCAAGCCACAGTCTTGATTCTAAGATGGAATGTAAGGATTAAAAACAAGTTTAACATTCTCACTTTCTGATGAACTCATGTTGTTACTGCAGTTGTTGTTATTGTTATTGGTTATTGCTGTGATGACTTGGACCCTGACTGTGCCTTTTAATCAGCTACTGCCACAACTGTTCTGACATATCCAGTTCCAAGGAAGCTGGGATGAAGGGATTAAAAAAGAAACAAGATTAGGCCCACAAGCCCACCATGGCAGCTGGGCATTCATTTGAGGAGGAGGCCATCCGGAGCACTGCGGACACAGCAAGCCCAAATATAAACGACCAGCTTGTCCCCACAGGACAAAACTCCACCGCTCCTCCCCTCCCCACCCCCCACTCTCAACCCCTGCTGATTTCCTACCAATGGCCGCCTGAAAACATTGAGCCCCACCAGCATCACTTTCTCAGGTCTCTGACAGGGTGAGGTGCCAGGCCATTCAGGGCAAGCCTGGGTCTGGGCTGGCTCCCTGGCATTCTGGGTGATGCCTCCTATTCAATGTGGTACAAAAAAAGAACCACAAAATGGCAATACCTCTGAAATAAGGTCCTGGGATACTCCATTACGGGAGAAGATGAGTGGGAGGGGGCATTAGAGAGCCAACCAGGAGGGAAATTTAGCCTTGATCTCAAGGAAAACTACTGAGCAATTTAGTTACCCCGAGGAGGCTTTCACTGCCTCCAGCAGTGGTGGGCTGCCCCTCGGTAGTGTCCACAAAGGACTGGATGGCCACTTGTCAGGCATGTGGGTGAGGGGGATCCTCTGGGATTGTGGGGTGGAGGAGAACAGGGGTGCTTATCCTTCTGGGGAACCCTTTGGGAGCCTAAATCTTGAGCTATGGATGCTTTCTCTGAATTATGTCTGAGGATTACAGATTAAGACAGCCCGGAGCAGCTGGTCCCTGAAGGCCCTTCCAGTCCGATTCTGTGCCCACGTAGCCAAATAACCAAACTAGATGTCATGCCCTTATGTTAGGAGGCTTAGCCTTGAGGGCCGGCCTTGAGGCGGAGGCAGGGCTGTGTGCTTGGTTGTTTGTGTTTTTCATTTCCTGCCTGTGTCCTCCGCACTGAACACACAACAGACAAGCATGGATGTGGGACGATGGGATGGGCCGGAGGGGCACCTGCTTCATTTTACAGCCCATAAGACGGCAGGTTGAAAACAAGGAGGGACCCTACAGGTCCCGGGAGAGGCAGGACCGGGCAGCACCAGAATCCACACTCAGGTCCAACCCCACCTTCCTTTCAACGGTGCCCCTGGAGAGCACTGGAAGTCCTGAGATCCAAACTAAATCACTGTTCGATTTGGGCTTCAGGAAACCTCAGCCTTTCCCCTGTAATGCCAGCACTTGGAAATATGGGCTTCAGCCACCTTTCCCTTCCCACTCAGCTGAAGGGACTTCACCTAGAGCTATCTGGAAGCCATCCGAAACGGCTGGCTCCATTTTAAAAAGAAGTTCCTGGAACTCGCTGCCCAGGACTGCCAGGTAGCAAAGCACACAGATCTCCATTCTGCTGTCCTAGGGAAGCAGGCTGGGCCACCAAGTCACATGCCAAGGAGCACGTGACATGGATGGTGGTATCAGGGAAAGGATTGGAACTCGGATCCCAGCCCAATCCGAACGGCCAAGTCGCTAACAGAGATCCCAGGAGCCCTGGTTAGCCCTGACTTAATAACCAACCAGCCTGATAAGCAGGCCTCCGGGAGACAAAGGTGGACTTGGAACAAGAAACATGGCATCGGTCTCTAATTACACGGGCCTGATCCACACCGGGGATTTGAACAGCCCTCAGCCCAGAGGCCAGAATCCCTCCGCTTTGGGTTGGGGTCTTCTTTTGGGCTGCGGGTGCTCGGAAACGGGCAGCCAGCTTCCTCCAAGCCCTTGTTTGCCCTCAGATCTCCGCCCCGGCCCTGTAGGCAGCACGCCCAACAATCACTGGAAAGGACCGGAGCCCACCCTCGAGGCTCAGCACACAGGGCTAACGTGGGCCTCGAGGACTGTAACCTAAGCTGGCCGCAGCTGGTTCGGCTCCTTCTTAACGCACAGCCTGCCGGGGACATTTTCGGGGTGGGAGTCAGGGCAAGGTACGAGCTGGAGAAGGGACGGGGAAGGAGGCCAGAGCAGGGAGCCTGGGTTCTGTATCCCGTCCCCTCCCAACTGCACCCCCCCCTCCAGCCACCCCGTGGAATTCAATGAGACCAGCAAGCCCTTGGCCGCCTCCCCTACGGCCCTACTGTGTGCCGGTCCGTGCTCGGCAGGGAGGATACCCGGCCAGAAATCCAAGGGGCGCTCCCGGCCTTGATAAGTTAAAGTGTGGGGGCAGCCCCTGAGAACGACAATGCTGGCTCTCATCGTGTGGGAGCTGGCTTGGGTGGGGACGTGCCTGGAGCCCGGCTTCACTCGGAGCTGCCCACTACGCGGCCCCTGCCAGGGGCTGGGAGGGCCACTAGGAGGGCGGCGGGGGCGCAAGGAACAATTGTCCAGGCAGAAACCGGAGAGCCTTGGGAGGCCCCCGCGGCCCCCCGCAAGTCTGCAGTGTGTGTGTGTGTGTGTGTGAAGGACACACTGCCAGTGTGTACGTGTGTGCTAATGACACCATCCGAGTGTGTGTGTGTGTGTGTGTGTGTGTGCGGGCGCGCGCGCGCGTTAGGACACCCAATGGGCCCCAGCCCCGGGCTGCTCTGGCTCTGGGATGCCCCAGCAGAGGCTGCCCTCCCAGGCCACCCTGGCCGAGGCCCGGGGGGGGGGGGGGGAGGCGGGGGAAGGAAGCCGCGGTCGCCTCCGGCAAGAGCTCTCCCCAGGGATGCCGAGGCTAAGCTGCAAGGCAATGGGGGCTGGGCGGGGGCGGGCGGCGGAGCAGGTGACTGTGGCAGGGGCCGGGGTCGGGGCCGGCGACTCACTCACCGTGTAGAGCAGGTTGAGGGCGCACAGGCAGCTCCTGGAGCAGGCGAAGCCACCGCACACCATCTTGGGGCCGGGGGGAGAGCGCCGCGAGCTGGCCAGGCAGCCCCCGGGGACGGGCAGGGGCACGGCGGCCGCGCCCCCAGGACGCGGGGACCGAGCGGCGACTGAATCTGGGCTGTCGGGCTGTCCTTCAGTCCGCCCGTCCGTCGGCTGAAGGCTGCAGTGCCCGGCCGCCCCCGCCCTCACCTCACCACGGCCTCCCTCCCTTGCCCCCACCCAGCCAGCAGCAACCCGGTTTGCCGAGCTCCCGCTGCCGCCGCCGCTGCCGCCGCCGCAGTGGCCGAAGCCCCGCCCCGGCCGGGCTGCGCGCGCTGATAGGCCGCCGCCGGAACAAAGGTAAGATATGCAAATACATGCGCCGCCGCCGCTGGGGAGGGGAGAAGAGGGGGGCGGGAGGACTCCACCACGTTGGCAGGTGGAGGGGGCGGGACGGCTGGAGCCTGAGCCCTGCTGGGGGCCAGGAGCCTCAGTTTCCTCCGATGTAAGATTGGGGGGGAGGGATCTGAATGCAATCCTGCGGCTTTTTAATGTAGGATCTGATGGAGGGACGCTCCTGGAACCACCTGCCCATGGCCGTCGGCGCGGAGGGAGGAAGGGAAGAAAAAGCTGCCGCAGCTCGGCAGGAGTTATTGCAAGGGCCCTCCAGGCCGCCAGGACCGACCAGAAGCTAGGGTCCGAGAGCAGGCTCTGAAAAGAATGAGAAGCCTCCCTCTCGGGGGAATGAGCCTCATTTTTCGGAGAAGATACCGCGGCTGAGAGCTCCGGGCCATACTGCTAGCGTCGGAAGCTCCCCGGGAAGGAAGCTTGGAGATCTCTAACACCCGGCCCCGAGCCACCCCAAAATTTAATTCGTGTATCTTTATGCAGATGAAAGCATGGGCCGAGCCCCAGAAGACCACGTGCCCTCCTGGAGGGCCTTGCGGATGTAGCGACCACTTCTCGGGGGAGATTCCGGGACAGCCGCGGGCGGTATCCCCGGGAGTTCCAGGGAGGGTCTGACACCCAGAAGGCTGGGAGGACCCATTCATAACTTGGTCCTATAACAGGTTTCCTGTCCTGATCGCATTAGTTTTGGGACTCTGGGAGGAGGCAGGCGGTAGCAGCCTCTCGGTCTTGCTTTGGCGCTACTAGCACAAGAGAGGACCACGGGGTTGAGGAAGCCTTCCCCATGACCCTCCTTTGGGAGAGGAGCGCCGCCAACTGAGAGCACCTGAGGCAGCGGGGGGGGGGGGGGGGGGGGTTAGGAGACTCCTCCGCCAGTGGACGGGCCTGGCGGCGTTTGGACTCTGCATAGCCTTGGGGCCAAGGGAGGGCATCCCTGGACCTCTCTGGAGACGCCGGACCATTTTTTAAAAACCCTCACTTTCTGTCTTGGAGCTAACAGTGTATTAGCTCCAAGACAGAAGAGTGGTAAGGGCTAGGCAATGGGAGTTAAGTGACTTTCCCAGGGTCACACAGCTGGGAAGTGTCTGAGAACAGCGCCAGACCAATCTTGTGAATTATCCCTCTTTATGAACAAAGCGCCGTCCTCACCATCACGCCTCGAGGCAAGGCCTGGGAGTGTTGAGACCCCAGTGAACAGGTGAAAAAACAGGCTTAGGTCGAGAGGGGGTGAAACGCCACGGATCAGCGAGCTAGCAAAGGCTGAAGTTGAGGGCCACACCCAGGAGTTCCGAAGGTCTGGGCTCCTGCCCCTAGATCGCCAGGCTGGACGTGCCGGCTAATTTGAGATTTCCAGGGCAGGCTGCCACGTCGTTTCTGTTGGAATATCGGGGCCATCGAAAACTGTTTCTCTTAGCAACGAATACTAAGAACCTGTTTGCTTAGTAGCGAGCCTAGCCCACGGCAAACACTGAAATGTTTATTGAGGGATTAGAATTTAATAGTACAAACTCCTCCAACTCTCCCCGGGAGAAAGGATCCAGCAGCCCCTCCCCAGCGAGAGAAGGGGAAACGCATTATCCCTCCCTCCGTGGCAGAAGTGGGGAGAGGGGGGGACTATGGCTGCGGGGCGCTGCATATACTCCCCCACTTGGTTCTGTGTAGGTGATTAGTTTTGCTGAACGGTTTCTTTTTTCTTTTGTTAGAAGAGATGACTCTAGGTAAGGGGAGGCTATATTTCTCCTGGAATCGAAGTACTCTAAAAACAAATATATCTGTACAAAACGAAAGCACTCTACTCGGCTCCTCGTGGCTCAATTATTTTTTTTTCTTATCTGTCCCTGTGCCCTCTCTTCTTGCCAACATACATAATTCACCAAGATTCTCCTGATCTGTGGGGTACCCTGTGTTTGTGCCCATGGAGAGAGACAAAGAGAGTCCCAATAATCTGAGAGCTGCCTCCTAAAGTCCAACAGCCCTTTGGATGAAATCATCAGGCACCCTTTCTTTTGGGACGCATTGCAACCTTACTTTGTTTGTCCTGCAGCTCTCTTTTCTGTCTCCTATACATTTCCTCCTTCATGACTTTTGTCTAATCCTTCTTCTTGTTCACTATATGTACCCTCATCCCCTCCTGACTCAGTTTACAGCCCCCCCCACTTCTCTATTTATCTTATTCCTATTCAGTTGGGGTAGTCACTGGTTCTAGTCTTCTTTGTCTCATGGGACCGAAAACCAGAAATATCTATGTATGATTCATGTTCTCATAAAACAGTGGAACTGTGCCTTTCCCCAACTCAAAAAGAGCCAGTGGTCCTTCTTGCCTCTAGGATAACAACAATGACAAAGAAAGCTTTAGTTAAGCACCTGCTATGTGCCAGATGCTATACTTGGTTGGACTGAAAATACCAAGACAAAAACTAAACAGTCCCTGCCCTCAAGGAGTTTACAGTCCTCCACCGGGCATTTAGGAGCCTCCACAATCTGGACTCCTGCCCAAACCTTCCAATTATATTTCATATGACTCCCTTTCCCTCATTCTCTGTTGAGCCAAACTTGCCAGGTGACTCTCTATCCAACATCCCATGGATTTGCAAAGTGGTCCCCATGCAAAGAATGCCAACTTCCTCTCTCAAACATTAGGGCAAAGCTTCCTTCCCGGGACAGCTCAGGTGCCTCCTCCTTCCTGAGCCCAGGGGTTGGCATTACTCCCTCTTGAAATGACCTCCTATCATTGCAACCAGGCTTTGGATTTTCTCAGCTGCTTACATGTTCAGGGTCCCAGGTGGACATAAGCTCGGTAAGAGCCAGTTCCTTTTTGGCTTTGTTTTCTCATGGAGTTTCTCATAGAGCCTTGCATAGATTTGTCAAGTCTTTAAGAACTGTTGCTGAGTTGAATTTGGGTGATTTGGTGCCTATTGAGTCATTGAAACTAGCATCTGCCCTCTTGCCCAAGCCAGCTTTCAGCAGAGGATTGGACCTGCCTTGTAACCAACAAAGGAAAGCGTTAAGAATTTGATCCTTTCTTTTCCCTGTTGAAAATGGCTTTTCTGTTTTTAACCTGGACCCTGGAATTGCTTAAGTCAAAATGATTTCTATGAAAACATAACTAGGGTTGTATTTTGGTTTTATTTTTGGTGTGTGTGTGTGTGAGAGAGAGAGAGGGAGGGAGGGAGGGAGGGGGAGAGAGAGAGAGAGAGAGAGAGAGAGAGAGAGAGAGAGAGAGAGAGAGAGAGAGAGAGAGAGAGAGAGAGAGAGAGAGAGAGAGTTTGATGCGCTGTGTGTCCTGTTTCTTTGCTCCTCCTCCGTTGTCATGGCAAACGACGAATGGAGCCCTGACAACTTTGCTTTGTGATAGTCTGTCTGAGGCCTTTCTCCAATGGAGGGAGGAAAGCTGGATCAAGGGAGAGTGAGTGAGACCAGTAATGAGAGTGAAATACTGAATTGCCTCAGGCTGGTTCTCTTCCCAGCTGCCCCCCTTGGTCTGTTTTCTCTGGGTCCCGCCCACGCCCCCCTTTTCCTAGCAGCACCTTCTGCAATCAAATGCAGGACACCTTCTCCACCCTTAGAGTCATAACAGTATTTATTTGGTCTAGAAGGGACTTTGGGCCACTTAATCTAATCAAGTTTGAGTCACAATGTTATTACAGAGTGACTGCTGTCTCATGGCTACAAATTAGGCTGGAGGATGTTGCTGGATTTCCCTCTCCACAAGACTGGGTCTGTTCTGAGACAGAAATGGAGATGGGCCCAAAGCTCAGGCAGGCAGCCTGGCATTTAGGAAATAAGCTGGCACTCTCAATGATCCCAAGCTGCTCCTGGACACAAAAAGCTTAGCTTTCCCTCAAGGCTCTGGGGCTGCCAATCTTTGTACACCGAGGTCTCCAAAGAAGCTGGGTTACTGGGGACACACACACACCACAATGGGGGAGGGAAGGGTTTGCTTAGGAGTGTGATCTCACCAGTGGTCAGTGTACAAGAAGTGCCAGGAGACACCATAGTGGTAAAACGAGGTGGTAGAGTCAGGGAGGGGTGAGAGCAATTCAACAGCTGCAATAGTATTCAAAGAATGGACAAAGATAAAGGAGGGGGTGCTTTATTGAAAGAGGTAAGGGTCTGGGAACCACTGGAGGAAGGACCCAGGTTAAAGGATTTGGGGAGGGAGAGAAAGGGAGCAGAAGAGTGAAACCAACAGAATTAAACCAAATAATAACAATAACGGATGCTTTGGAGTATACAAAACACTTTATATTCATTATCACATGTGAGCTGCCCATCCACCCTTCAAGGCAAGTTCTATAGGGTGTGTGTGTGTGTGTGTGAGTGGTTAAATTGGAAATTCTAAGATATTTCCTCAAAGGAAAGTTCCAAATATTTCTAGCACTCAAGAAATTCCAGTTATTATAGCAGTATAACATTATATATATCATATATATATACACACAATTATATGGCACATCACAGCTAGCTAGGTGGCACAGTGGATAGAGCACTAGGCTTAGAATCAAGAAGACTCATCTTCCTGAGTTCAAATCTGGCCCCAGACGCTTACTAGCTGGGTGATCCTGCCTCAGTTTCCTCATCTGTTTAATGACTTGTGGAAGGAAATAGCAAAAACATTCCAGTATTTCTGCCAAGAAAACTCTAGTTGGAGACACAATGGAACAACATTATGATACATATCAGACCTCCAGTAGTATAACCGCAATCTTTCATACATTTCTCATGGGGAAAGTCCCTCAATGAGGTGGATCCCCAGCCCTGGAATTTCCTGAGGATGAATAGCCTGAGGCATTGAGAAGTTAACAGTTATGCAAGGTCACTTAGGCTGTACATGTCAGAGTCTGAATGTGAACTCCAATCTTCATGACTCCGTCTCTTACTCTAAGAACTGTAATCACCCATATCAATATCACCCATGCCTTCTTGAAAGGGCTGCATGATTCATACTTCCCTGGGGCTCCCCTGCCCATCTCTCACTAACTTATCAGACAAAAGCACTCTTCCCTGGACTCCTCCTCCTCCTCCTCCTCTCTATGTATTTTCCCCTTCTTAGAATGTCAGCTGTATGATAGGAGGGTCCCTGAGTGTGTCTTTGTATCCTTTTTATCACTTAGCACGGTGCCGAGCACATAGTAAATAATAAACACTTCTCACTCTTTCATGTATTCATTTTAAGACCAACCTTCTTCCATGTCATGCTGCCTCTCATTAAATGCAGCTAAAGATTGGACATGAAACCCTATGAGAATTGATACCTTCATGACTGGAAAATCTGTGTAACTGAGTCATTTGTTCCTAGCTACAAGCTTTACCTCCCATTATCTGTCCCCCTTTCCATTTCCAACATGCTTATTTGTCCTTGGCAGTGAACAGGATAGAGGGGGTGGCCCAAAGGAATGGAGAGAAGGGGACAGATACCAGGACTGTTGAATGGACAGAACTTGGGACCAGGCTGGATACGGTGAGCTAGAGATATGAAGAAGAAGGGCAAGCCTCGAGGGAAACATCGTGAATTCTGCTAAAGAGATTTTTGAGTGTGACATAGCTATGGGTGTTTGGGCACCAATTTTACTGGTGGCTTTTGTATTATAAATTAACTCTAAATTCTCCAATCCAATATAATACAAGTAGGAGGCAGCTAGTTATTGGCAAGGACAAGATTTGCCACATCTCTGATGGCCAAGAGACACACACTCTCTAAGAGATCAGTCAAGGCAGGAGGCAGTTCTGAGAAGTGTGCCCTCTGTCCGTAGTGAAGCATGAAGAAACTATGAGACAGGAAAGGGCACTCGGCCATACGGCACCAGTGGTGGCTGCTTGGGCCATATGTGTTCCCTGAGTGTGTCCCTTTTCACTATGGCACTCTAAATGTGTATCCACTCTTCTCTGAAGCCATGTTGTGGTAGGAGTATGTACTACAAGTTAATAGAATAACTTCATTGCTCTTATTTTCAAGATGCTATCTGAGTAAATACTTTTGCTTTAAGATTATTGTGTCTATTGGTTTACTCTTAAAGGTAAGTGCACCAGTTGGGGCTCCTGAGCAATAATTTTCAGAATCCCAACCCAAACAATTTCCAGAGCAAGAGGTGGAAGCTGTGTTCAGGGAGGGGGAAGGCTCCAGCCATGTATATTTATTGAGGAGAGTGTCTATCCCCAGAGGGGCTGCTACCTGGGAATGATCAGTATGGCCACCTTTCAGAGGGGATGGCATCAACTGGACTTGAACTCAGCCCCACCACTCTCATAACTTCCTGCCTTCCAGACACACTGAAGTGGGAGCACATCATTTGGAGGATGTTCCAGAACACAGTGCGTACGTGTCAACTTAGCAGTTCATTCTGAATAGCAAAGAAAAGTCCCCAGAGCTCTTACTTCACTCACATTCAGGGAGGAAAAATCCAAAAATGTATTTACTAACTTCTCATGTATTTGAAGCACTTCCTTAGCATCCAATTGTGTGTTGGAGGGACAGACAGACAGACAGACAGACAGAGATTAATCTAATACACTGGCCACCTGAAAACTGATGGGGAAATTCTGTTGTCACAAGAAAAAAAGTGATTTTTTCAATCAAAGGGATTTATGTGATACTGGAGAGAGAGTGTTCCCTTCCATTCTTAAGGATAAAAATGAAGCCTGGAACATATTCAAGACATTCCCAAAGTTGTCTGCCCTTGACCTCCAAATCATTGTAATCACCTTTGCCTCTAAGTACTCTCAGCTACAAACCTCTAAACTGTTCTCGACCATAAGACTCTCCCAGTAGGAGGAAGCTGAGAGGCCTTCGTTTCATCTCGCCCACATCTCAGGGATTTTGGACTTGTTTTGTTCATGGACCCCTTCGGAAAGATGGTGTAACTTATGGAGCTCTCCTTGGACACCCATTTTGGGATGTACCCATTGAAATACACTGGCTTGTTGTGGAAACCAATCAGACTGCAATGCACCTATTAAAAATGTTTTGAAGTCCATGAACCCTAGATCAAGCACCATTCTCAAAGCTGCCTCTTCTACTTTGGGGTTAGCCCGACTTCGAAAGTCAAGCCAAGTCCTGCCTCTGTACTTTCTGCCCATGGCTTCTGGTCCTGTCCTTCCGGGCTGAGCCAAACCAAATCATCCCTTTCCCAGAGACCCACCCTCCAAAGACTTGAAGAGAGCTCACTTGCTCATGATGCATAAAATGCAGCTTCCAATCTGACTCAACTCAGTATGTTCCTGAAGAAGTCAAAGCCAGGGGCCACATCTTGGGTAGCATCAAAGAAAAAAATAAAGTGTTTTCACCTTATTGACTCAGAATATAAACTTTGTTTGTGAACAGGAACTTTGGACAGATATCGGCTCATTGATTTAGAGCTGGAAGATGACCTTGGAGGTCATCTAAAGTGAGGCTGAGGAGGGCTGGGATTGGTTCTACCCAGAGAGCTGGGTAGATCATTTACCAGAGCACCAACTGAGCCCTTCATTTTACAAAGGAGCCATCACAGAGCAATGGAAAAACGCGATAGCTTTGGAGTCACAGAACCTAGGTCCAATCCTGGCTTTATCATTTACTACAAGTGTGACCTTGGGCAAGTAATTTTGCTTTCTGGGTCTGTTTCCTTTTCTGCAGAATAAGGTCTTTGGACAAGATGACCTCTGAGATATGTTCAAGCTTGCCATCTATCATTCGAGGTTATCAGATTGGTTATTCTCCAAAGTCCAGGTTGAGAAATGAGCTTCTCTTCTCCCTCCTCCAAAGCTGTGACAAAGAGAAGATGACAGGTTTCAGGGCTGAAGCCCTTGGAAGGGAATTGGAGAGATGAAACTAGCAATTTGTCTAGGACCTGGACTGTAAAAAAAAAAAAAAAGGTCCCAGCTCTCCCTTCTCTTGGGACGGAAAAAACAAACATGGCCCTCGGCCCCTTTCCTATCTATCCACTTACCATGACTAATCACCATAGTATTCGTTGCTATTATCCCATTTTAATTGTAGACTTTACATAGCATTTTAATATTTCTGAATGTTTAAGTGTGGCCTCTCATTTGAGCTTCACAGCAATTCTATGTATGGCAAGGCTATTATTATCCACATTTTACAGATGAGGAAACTGAGGCCAAGAGAATTTAAGTGGTCACATAGCTACTAAGAGGCAGAGACAGAATATGAACCCAAGTCTTCCTGACTCCCGACTTGGCACTCTTTTGACTGTAACATCTAGCCCCCATCTATTTATTAAAACCCTTGTGTGGGATTTCAGATTGTCAACACAATTTATTAATAACATCATTTAATATATTTCAAATGTATTACTGTTTCTGCAGGAAATTTTAGCCTTGAACCAAATCCAGTGCATTTCTCACAGTCTCATTTCACAGAGGAGTACCTCAGGTTGAATAGGGAGCAGCCAATTGGCTCATCTCTGAGCCTGCAGGCAGGCTGACCTTGGGCTTTGGAGTTCTACTGGTTGTGCTGTGCCTATCATCTGGGAAAAGAGGCCAAAGGCCTCCCAGGCAAAAGTCCTTCTCCACGTAGAACGCCGGTCAAGGGTGGCCTTGTCTTAGAAGGAACTAATCAAGACCCTCCCAGCTGTGAGCCATCATGGTGGACAGTCAGGCGGGGCCCCATCGGAGGGCTTAGAGCCAAAATTTTATCAGCTAAAGACATCCCATTTTCCTACTGCGTGATTTGAAATTTTGCTCCCCAGGGACTCTCTCTCCCAGCATCCCAGTTACATACCTACACAAAGTACAGACAAAGGGCAGATATAAGTTTTGTGTAGCTCTGCCCTCTCTCTCTTCCTCCTGGAACTCAGCTGTTGAGGCTGGGGGGAGAGCTTGGCAGTTTACTCACCTGGTCTTACTTTAGTTAGAAAATTAGGCTTTTAACTTCTATTTCTTTTTTCTTCTACTTCAAGTAATTATTAATAAATCTTATAAAATATCATACTTGGGGTTATTGGATATTAATTTAAATTTTACACTATTATCAGATGATTTCATTTCCTAGAACTTTGTTGTTCTTTCTCTTTCCTTAGTGAATGGCAAAATAAATGCCCCAACAAACCCAGCTGTCTGAAGAAAAAATGCAGAGCGGTGCTGAGGGATCAGGGCTCTATTCAGCATTAGT
Organism: Monodelphis domestica; assembly: GCF_027887165.1. Taxonomy (NCBI): domain Eukaryota; kingdom Metazoa; phylum Chordata; class Mammalia; order Didelphimorphia; family Didelphidae; genus Monodelphis; species Monodelphis domestica. The sequence continues at coordinate 318,924,772 of NC_077231.1, forward strand.
CAAACCTGGGTTCAAATTCTGGCTCTGCTAGTTGTGAGTGGCAGCTCAAATTTAGATATGGATTTCTATTGGTTTCCTCATTTCATTCTCCCAACAGCCCAGGAAGGTACAATATGCATAAGCATCCCCATTTTGTACCTTTAGGAGTGACGTGTCCAGGATCACAAAAATGGTAGATATGGATTTGTGCTTCCTGAGTCCTGGTTCAATAATCCAGCCTCTAGGCTAGTGCCTGTGTGACTTTAGGTAATTTTCTTCATTTCTCAAAACCTCAATGTCTTCTACCTTAAAAGTTAAGGTTCTGGACTAATTTTCTCCAAGATCCCTGCTCTTTTCTAAATCTGGGATTCTAGGATCCTAAGAAGACCTAGATTTTTGTCATTCAGTAAGAATTTATTAGACTCCGACTCCGTGTCAGGTGCTCAGGTAGGTGTTATTTCTTTGGAAACAACCAGTTAATTGTTGGCGAGAGGAATTCTATTGTTTATTCAGCATAGAATCTTAAAATCAACATAAGGAGTCAGAAGTCAGATGGTCTAGAGCTCTCTCTCTCTCTCTCTCTCTCTCTCTCTCTCTCTCTCTCTCTCACACACACACACACACACACACACACACACACACACACACACTGTAAATGTTAAAAACTGTAAATGCCCAAAACTGTAAAGGTTTTGGCCAAACTGTAAGGATAATTTTAGTGTTTTGACTCAAAATCTAAATAAGTGGTTGCCATGGGAAATTCCCAAAATATGAAAATACCCAAGTCAGCTGGGATTTATGAAGATTTTAATTAATATAGAGAGAGAGGGAGAATTAATTGTTCTGGCTTAGGCTGAGCCAACAACCAGTATTAAAGGGCTTAGACCTGAGTTTAAGGGAGAGTGAGTCAGTTTTTATCACTCACCACAAGATAGTCTCCAAGCTGGGTTCTTTCCCTCCAAACTGAAATTACTCTCCAAACTGAATTCAATTATGAACTCAATTCAAAAATGTCCCTGAATTTTTCTTACCCCTTCCTTTTAAAGACATTTTTCTCTTATGTCACTTCCCCTAAATTTTCACATCTACCAATCACAATATTCTTAGTTCTCATCTTCTTTTGTTCTCACCTTCTCTGGTTAGATTAAATCCTCTGAGTACTTCACACCTCTTTTTTTAAGCTTGCCTTTTGTAAGTTGCTTGACCTTTTAGTGATTAATTTAACCTTTATAGGTACTTAGCACCCTTTTGTATTAGATCTAAAAATAGACCTAGCTTAAGGTTCTAGCTTTACTATAAGGTGTGAGTTAAGGCCTTTTAATTGTTCAATCAGGAGTTTACAACTTTATCTTCCTCTAAGGCACTGTCTGAGTAGGGTGGAGTAATTTTAAAAGTTCCCAATACATTCCTGATCAAGCATCTCCATTGTTACAATAGGGGAAGTTGCTTAACCAAATCTTCTAAAATAGAGTCTGAGTAGTTTTTAAGATTCACAACACACACACATTCACACTCACCGTGTGATGTGACACACCATAGCTATGTGATCCTGGGCAAATCCCTTCATTGTTTCAAAGCATTAGTTTCCCCATTCTCCAGAGCAGAGATACTATTTGACCTGCCTAGCTCATAGCATTATAGATAGAAAGGGACTAGGACTTTCTAGGTGCTCTAGACTTTGTTTTACAAATGAGGAAACCGAGGCCCAGAAGACTAAGTAACTTGCCCAACATGGAACAAGTCATGAGACAAAGTCAAGATAAATCAATTAATTAATCCATGAAGCATTTATTCAGTCAGGAGCTAGGCTAAGTGCTGGTGATGTCAAAAGAGGTAAAAGATAGTCCCTGCCCTCAAGAAGCTTCCAATCTAATGGGGAAGCCAACACACAAAGCAAACTATACAGGAAAAAAAGGAATTATTGGCAGAGGGAAAGGAAAGGCAGTGGTCTCTGGGGGAGGGAGAGCATTCCAGGCATTGGGGACCACCAGAGGAAATGCCTGAAGTTTAGCAATGGCAGCTAGACAAGGCTGCAGTGCTGCCATTGTCTTTGGAACCTTGAGGAGGCCTGGAACAGAGAGGATGTAGGGGAGGAAGGTATAAGAAGTCTGGAAATGTAGAAAGGGGGGCAGCTTCTGAAGGGCTTTGACTGCCAAGATTTGAATCCAAGTCAAAAGCCAAGCTCTTTCCACTGTGTTATGCTAAAGTCAGATGAGACAACAGATGCCAAGGCCTGAGGCCAATATTTGAAGCACTATATGAATGTAAAGGGTTGGTAAAGAAGCTGTCGAGCGAGGGCTCTCAGTAGAGGAAGAGACAATGTGCCGGCATTTTAGTACTTTCTCGATGTCAGATGCCCTGTGAGGTGGGGGAGTTAATGTGCTTCTTCCCATTAATCTGATGGGGA